>NC_089766.1:35300990-35358490 GCF_040412425.1 Macrobrachium rosenbergii
TATATATATATATATATATATATATATATAACTATAGAAGAATATAATATATATATATCATATATGGAAATATATATATAATATATATATAAATAATTAAAATATATATATATATATCAGTCTGCGCTCGAAAGATACCAAAAGAATAAGTTACATGTCTAGATCTGGGAAAAAATAATGGAAAAGAAAAAATACCTGTACGTGAAGAACAATTTGATTTCACGCCGGGAAAGGACAACAGTACAGTGTTTGCCCTCCGACAGTTGATGGAAAAACACCGGGAAAGCAGAAAGGAACAGTATTCCATAGATCTGGAAAAGGCATACGATAGAATACCACGCCAAGAGGTTTGGTGCAACAAGTAAAGGAACACCGGAGAAGTATGTGAGGTTGGTCCAAATAGCAAATCAGAATTAAAAAGCAGTGTTGGTTTTACTGAATCGATGTTAGTATGAGTTGGTTTACAACTTTACATCAGGGATCTGCTTTAAGTCCATAACATTTCACCTGATAATGGATGTGCTATCTCGAGAATAAGTGATCAACCCCTGGTGCATGTTGTTTGCTGATGACATCGTGTTATGCAGCCCTAACAGAGGGGTAGTGGAATCAAAACAAGAGCAATGGAGGAAGGTACTGGAAGACAGAGGTTTAAAGATCAGTAGGAAGAAGACTGAATACCTAAGTTTTAGTGAAGACCAAGACTTCGAGATTAGCATGGAAGGGACAAGGTTGGACCAGTAGAAAAAATTTAAGTATCTAGGTTCAACAGTGGCTGATGATGGAAATTTGGATGTAGAAATAACACACAGAGTGCAGGCTGGATAGAAAAATTGGAGAAAGACATCAGGTGTATAAGTGCAATGAACATGGCCGGTAAAGAGAGTGCAAGAGAAGAAATTGGATGCAGTAGAGATGAAAATGCTCAGGTGGATGTGTGGAGTAACAAAAATGGACAGGATCAAAAATGAAAGAATAAGAGGAACTACTAAAGTCGTAGAACTATCAAAGAAGGCCCAGGAAAGAAGACTGCAGTGGTATGGCCATGTGATGAGAAGGGATGAGACATATGTAGGGAGGAGAGTGATGCAGATGGAGGTGCCTGGTGGGAGCAAGAGGAAGACTGAAGAAGCGAAGGTGGATGGATGTAGTTAGAGAAGATCTGAGAGACAAACAATTGTCAGAGGACGATGTGTTTGACCGAGCCAGGTGGAGGAAAGCTGTCAGAAACATCGACCCCACATAGAAGTGGGAAATATATATATATATATATATATATATATATATATATATATATATATATATATATATATATATATTATATATATATAGATATATATGTATATATATGTATATTTTATATATGTGTGTGTGAGTGTGTGTGACTATAAAATCAATCCCTTAATATTCTGTAGATATCTTCATCCTAACACTTAAAGCATGAATCCTAAAACAAGGAGTGAGGTGGTACTCGAGAGCTTGTTTCCGTTCTAAAATGAGAACGTTGGCGTTTTTCTGCTCAATGGAAGCAATGTTGTTTCATTGGCAGACTTTCTGAAAAGTGCATAAGTAGTCCCTCGGCCGATCACCCTCACGCTCTAACGCCTCAACTTTGGCAAAGCGATATGGTCTGTGTGAAACCATTGTGTGTGTGCGTGTTTGGGTGATTGCATTTTCGTCATTAATATGCATGTGACTTCCTACACATAAATGTTAAGCCATAATAGTACTTAACCACAGGAAAGACACCATAAATCCGTTCTGAATTTACAGTGATTCCCTTCTAGACAAAGGAAAGGTGGGTTTATATAAAACTTCTAAAGAGAATTTTAATGGATTGCCGTAGTAGTTTACACAATTTCCATTGAACAAAATGTATAAGGTTTTCAAAAGGGAAAGGTAACTTGATAAGAATGTTTTTTATACGGTTAGGCATTAATCAGTGCATCAGGTCGACGATTCTTACCGAACAACAATTTGAAAATGAACTCTGTCCCGAAGAAATATTGTTTGGGATTATTTCTTTTGCAGTTTGTATTATCACAAAAACGTAGTTTTTCCGTACAATTTTCTTAACGGGAATGAAGCGATTTTATTGTAATATACTCTCTCCTAGTTTTTCTTCAGATTATAATATTCCATTCTGAATCATCTCTGTTCTCCATTTCCACAATATGGGTTTAGTGCCGTCAAGCACCTCATGTGGAGCACTGCAAGCAATACTACTAAGTTGTATGCAGCGCCCTTCAGGCTCTAGCTGCACCCATTTTTAGCCTTTAAATTGACCTCCATTCTAGCTCCCAATTTGCCATCTTGCTCTCCACATTACAACTCTCCCTTTTTCATTGTCGTCAGCGCTGAATGGCTGAAAGTGCCACAGTGCTTTATAACAAAAATTTGTATAAAACTGTCTCTTCACCTTTTCTTCACATTATTCATTTATTATTTATTTATTTATTTGGTTTTTGTCATTAATTTTGCCACCATTAAACTTTACTATCCAACAAAAGTTAAGGATGAATTGAATCCATAATCTAATCCGTGGAAACGAAGGCATAATCCACGGCTAAAATCAATGCTCAGTTTCCGTCTGAAGTAAGGGAACGCAATCAATTATGTTTTGACTTCTCAATTTTCTTTTGTAAAGACGTTAGTTTTACAGTGGCAAAGTACTTCATTATATCGAAAATAAAACATTTTCTTTGGGATTTGATTTACTATTTATATAATCATAACGTTTAAATTCCTTTTTAGGAATGGGCGGGAACAATGAAGCATCCATAATGCCATCATACTACTTCCTCATTCTCCTTATTAACAAAAATCCTTCCGGCCGCTCAGTTTCTAATTCCTTGAAAATTTCTATATGATTCTTTGGGAATCATCTGTCTGTCTGTCTGAGTTTCTCTCTCTCTCTCTCTCTCTCTCTCTCTCTCCTCCAAACTGCTTCTAAAAATTTTCCTGGAGATATGTGTTAAAAGATTACAGAGTTTGTAATTTAGCACAAACGAGATATGACCCATAGAAACATTAATTGCACTGAACGTTTGTTGATGGCTATACATTTGTTTAAGCATCTCTTTATATGCTTAGTTGTCCTCAAGACATCTCTAAAAATAATAAAAATTTCATAAAGAAATTTCAGGGATAGTTTTTTGAACATAGTAAAATTGTTTATGGCCGACTACATTCCTTATTTATCTGAAATATGAAATATTCCTATTGACATAGTAAAACCCACTATAGGACATCATCTTATATATTACATATCTTATAATTATATATATAGAATATATATATATATATATATATATATATATACATATAAATATATATATATATATATATATATATATATATTGTATATATATATATATATATATATATATATATACATATATATAAAATATTTGAATATAAGAAAGGCCCATACTTCTAAATGTTGAAACCATATATTTAAGACGCCCCTGTTCCTATAAACCCTCTCCTGAATTTGGGCTTTCGGTTTGTTTAAATAGTTTAGCCTTCTATATTCATATCACTGTAGTATTACAGGAAAGACATTCATTTATATATATATATATTATATAATATATATTATTTGATATATATATATATTATTATAGGAAATACGATATTTATTGGGTATATTTACATATATATACTCATTTTCTGTTTCGATAATAATTTGATTTTAATATCTACGCCTGTTTGATGTCCACGAGGATATATCAGGAACTCAGGATTTTGAATTAGTGTTATAAGGAACGAACTGGTCAAATTGAAAAAGGAGGCAGATTTGGGTGGCGAACAAAGGATTTCGTTATTTAAGTCATTCCAGCTTTATGACATTTAATTATAACAGTCTTAGAGACGAAAAGTAGATATTGACCTCTGTCAATGAAATCTGCTGGAGGTTTGTGTTATCCTTACCTGTGAGAATTCCTACGGACCAGGATGCGTAACCGGGTTCTTATGTATTGAAATATTTGCACATCCTGCCAGGCGTTGGTACCATTGAGTATTTTGAGAGTGTGAATTATTTTCTATCTACTGTCTTTAAATCAACGTTCTTTTGTTAATACCAGTGATGGATTCTTTTAATGACAAGGTCATTACAGTCTTTCCAACAAAGGTGCTCAGTAAAGCAGGGACAAACAAGGGTGAAAAACAGATTGATAGAATAACCCTTCTCTAAATTGTAAAGCGCTTCATCAGGGAAGCATTAATTAAAACCAATAACCTTATATTATATTTTCCATTTAACAATAAAAGGCGACTGAAAGATACCGAGAAGGACTTTAACCCCCTTTCTACTTCGAACATCGTGACCCCTGAGGGACAAGAAAATAAAAGGTGTAATTAAGATTCATGTTGTCTGAGGTCAGCTTCCTAATTGCCTTCGTTATATGCACATGGGACAAGTACGCCTAGAGCAAGATAACGAACGAACTGAAGAGGGAAATACGGAAAGGAGGAACAATATTTTCATTTATTCCGTCTCTCTGTATCATACACAGAAAGGATCGGTCTCATCTGCGTGTCTCTCTACTGCTTATGCCAAAATGTGTGTATCTGTGTATGACTGCTGGATATAAGTACTGGAAGAATCGATGTGTGTGTGCCTTTCCTGGGTATGAGATTCGTCGTCCCAATTAACGTATAGACATCTACACAAAAAACGTGAAATATGGAAATGCCTTAAAGTAGGAGACAGACCAAGTCACTGAAACTGTCTCTGGACAGATACAAAAACGGAAATTAGGCTATATTTTGGGAGTACGACTAGATGGGAATTCCATATTTTGAAAATAATAAAAAAAAAAATTCACGTAAAACTCCTGACAACCGTCGAGAGAGGAAAAATTTTCATTTTATAATTTCCGACAAGCCAAATAATTTTATCGATTTACAGAACAACAGGCAATAAAGAGATGGAAATTAAATTTCATTCAAATATAATTTAAAATTTTGTTTTATGAAAAATGCTGGTTAACATAACTGGATAAAGAGGTAATATAGGTAAAACGGAAACTAAGATTAAGATCAGAAATCTGAAAAATTACACAAAAAGTGCATATTCAATCACTTACATAATATATATATATATATATATATATATATATATATATATATATATATATATATATATATATATATATATATATATATATATATATATATATATATATATATATATATATATATTATTATGATTATATAAAGAATTGTTTACTAGCAAATTGGCCTATATTTTTTGTATGTTGATTGGTTTGTTTTACTTATTTTCATTTATTTATTTCAGTTTAACGATTTTTAGACCATCTTCTTCGTGTAAAAATATAACTTTTAGATTTCATTCATTTATTGATAAAAATCTTTATTATTAAAAGTAATCTCAATTATTTCCTTTTATTTTAGGTTTTTATCATTTTTGTTCAAATTTTATTTATTTACATAGGAGGATAAAAGCAGAAAGTACGATCGACACAATTTTTAGGCTGGAGGATTTTGGAGTTTCTATGTTCATTACCTCCCCATCTTATTGCCCTTTATTCTAATATGGCCCTTTTTTAGTTTTTTTCCTGATGTTTTAGTTTTATTTTCCGCTGGCCTTTTTTAGCCGTTTTGTTTGCATTTTCCCCATCTTTTTGTTATCCTCCCTTTATCTTCCTTTGAAGTTACTCGTCCCTTAATTTCGCAAGTTTTCCATTTATATTTTATTAATTTTAATTCTTCTCGAGGTAAACTGCCCTTTAGATCTGTTTTTCATTTATTTTTTTTGTTTCTAATTTTTTCTTTTTTTAATTAAAATCTTCCCTTGGTTCCATTCCTCTTTATTCATATTAGTGATTTATTACTCCTTTTTCATTTATTGCAGCTTTGAATTCATTATTGTTTTGTCTATTTTTCATTACTGAGGTATAATGTTTTTATCTTTCATTTTCAGAGGGAATATTTCATGGAAATTAGGGACTGTGGCTGAATTTTAATTTCATTCAATCTACTTAGTTCATCTTTATTTATTACTAATGTATTTATAAATATTTTAAATGTTATATGTTTTCGTAATTTATTTTATTAACAGAGCCCTATGCTTTATTATTTCCTTTGTTTAAATTTTTTTACATTTTCCCGTGACCATAGTCAGATATCAAGTGCTATTACCTTAAATTGTTGCTACAGCTCATGAGATTTATTTCAAATAATACCAAAGAGCGCCATGTTAATATATATATATATATATATATACCTTGTCATATACAAATAGCAAGCGGCAAAATATATATTCCCAGAAATATATTCAGGTCTTCAGATTTACCTTTGTTTATCTGGGATCTTTTTACTTATATTTTTTTATCATGATTGTTACTGTTTTTTCATATTTATTTTTATTTATTTCAGTGTATTATTTTTAGTTTTATTTCTTATGTACATATGGTTTAGGTTCCGGAATTCATTTATTTCTGTTTTTATTTATTCTTAAAATTAATTAATTTTTTCCTTTTATTTTAGGTTTTTATAATTTTTATTCAGATTTAATTTATTTAATTTTTATGGAGCCAGGTATATTCACAATTTTTGTTTTGAGCTCTTTTATAACTGTTTATTGCCTTTTCCAACAAAATCAAAATATAATATTTATTATTTTTATTTTTTTTTTTGTAATGTTTAGTTTTTTTTTTACCTTTTTCTTTGGATTTTGTTTGCATTTCAAATATTTTGTTTTACAATTGGGACTTCTTTGAGGTTATTAGTATCTTTAAGGGAATTTTTGATATTTATTTTATTAATTTTACGTTTTTGCCAGAATTCTGGAAGATCTGTTTTATATTTATTTTTTTATTGTTTCCATTATTTCATTTATTTTAATTAATATATTTTAGGTTTATTTTTTTTTCATATTAGTGTCATTTGGCATTATCTTTTCTATGAACTTACATGATTTTAAATTAATGTTAATGATCTCATTATTGCAAAAAGTTTGTCGGTATTATTATTTCTAGGCATCGTGTTGGTGACTGGTAATATCGATTCTAAATATCCAAAAACATGAAATGAACAAGCATAAGTACAGTCGAGACAGAAGCTAAGTTTTATTATGCTTTGAGAGAGAGAGGGAGGATTGTTCACTGTTACCCTAGTTTCAACTCAAACAAGAAGGACGTTAGATTAAGAGATTTTATAAAGAAATTACGAAGTTGCTATACTAGATGTCCACTTCTCAGGAGCCATCAGCTTATATCAGTATACTCAACCGATTACATATCCTCCAATATAAATATCAGGTAAACTGCTTTCAATTGTTGGGATGCTCCCCAAAGTATGTAAAAATTCATTAGAATTAGAAATCACATTGTGCTATTCCAACTAAAGAGGGAGAGAAAGAGAGAGTAAATGGTGGTCTGCGACTTTTCCTCCAACCATTCATTCTCAACTAAGCGCCTAGCGGTAGCCATTAATAACTGGGTGAAGTGGGTAAGAGGGGTTCGAACTCAGACCTTGAGAAACAGGTCAGCATCCTATCTTAGACGTCCTTCTCCCGACTGAAACGAGTAAAGTAATAATTCATCCGAGAAACAACATATTCGGGGGTGAAAATGGAAACTTATGAACCAAAACAAATAAACGAAAACTAGTAGAATAACACGGTAAAAAAAAAAAAGACAAAATGTCTAACCATCGCTTCCAGGACTTTAATAGACAGCAGAGAAAAGGAAATGAGAAGAAAAAACTAAATCAGCAAGAAAAATATTGTCGGCTGTCAAAGTATTTACAAAATGAGATTATGTCAGCATTACTGTATTAATCCTGCAGAAATTGTATTTGAAACAGTTCAGTGTACCGAAGTTGAAGGGGGGTTAAAGAAATAAAATAATGAAGAGCGGAAATGAAAATGAGAATCATATACATAAGAAAATAGAAAGGAAATGATTAGATATGAAAAGGGAAATGATGAAAAGCAAAGTGATAACAACACTGAGAAACTACAGATCACTCTGAGATAAACAGTCTTGGAGAGATGAACCAATAATGATTTTGGATGACAGGGTGGGAGAGGTGTGGGAATACAGGCAAAGGATAACAGGAAAAGTGAGAAAGAGTGAAACTAATGATGTGAGTAAATGCACAGCCCAGGAATTCATGAAAATTCCATTTCAGAAAACATAACTCGACTTCAAGATTTGCTTTGACCTTCCTTTCCGAAATGAGTTTTGTTTTCCACTCTTCTTTTTGCATTTATTTTATTTTTATCTATCAGTATTCAAGGATGTTTATCTATCAGATCTACAAGGTTCACCATTGATGATAATAATATATAATATATAAAACATCAGTGTGTTTATAAACTGCGTTTAACCATTGGAACGCAATGAACATAAAGTTAGTATGAGCTTTATTAGGCCATGGATGCCTAACACATCTCATATTTACATTTTAGATAAAAATGTTATTGTCACCGTAAAACTTTTAATCCTTCTAAATGCTGATATTTATTATATATTATAATGATAATAATATATATATATAAAACACAGCGTATATATATAAATTATTGATTTTTTTTATGGTAACGATTAAGCTTTGAAATGATAAACTTGAGGTGTTACATGGACAATAAAATTATAAGAAAAGATATATTGTTAATCCCATATATATAATATATTGTATATATATATATATATATATATATATATATATATATATATATATATATATATATATATATATATATATATATATATATATATATATATATATATATATATATATTATATATATATATATCATATATATAAAATAAGGTATATGTATATATATATAGAGGCAATAGACTTTTATCCTATCTCGTATGTCAGGTGGCAACGTACCTAGTTGAGATATATATGAACCAATATAGGGTTCGTTTCCTGCTACCAGACATAATAATATCTTCATGTTTCTTTCAACTTGGATCTTAAGGCTTTTTGTAGCTTGACAAGCCTTATATCAGAAAAATGAAGAAATTCTGGTTTGCAGTCGAGAACCATTAAGAGAGGCTTGCACTGCAAGAGGGTTACAATTTTTTCCTCTCTCTCTTTCTCTCAATATATATATATATATATATATATATATATATATATATATATATATATATATATATATATATATATATATATATATATATATATATATATATATATATATATATATATATATATATATATATATATATAATGTATGTATGTACAGACATCCTCACCATGTGTAGCCAAAGTGGACCAACTGCAAGAAATTAGGGGTCTGATTTTTATAGTAAAATATAAAAACATCAGGGAATGATCTATATAGTCTTGAGAATTTATTCCAGAAATTTGTTCAAATATTTATGTTGGATGACTATTCATTTTTGACATCATAAATTATGTTGTCTTTGCACTAGGCTTTGTCAAGTGTATCCAAACACTATTCAAGATGAAATTGCAAAAGTGATATGTTTTCTTTATTTCAATATAATATTACATTAATTATTCATAATTTTCCAATAAAAAACAGATTCAGATTCTTTCTCAAAACACATAATTGAATCATTTATGCTGTTGGGGAATTACTTACAGTGAGAGTCTGGGCATCTGCAAAAAGTTTATTGTCTATACATCAAGGAGAGGCTTTAATATACCAGGTCAGGTACTGATGAAATGCCAATCATTCACTCCTTTTAAAATATAATACAAAATTTATGAAAGTCATCCTCGAGCAGCAGTAGGATATATGCATATATATATATATATATATATATATATATATATATATATATATATATATATATATATATATATATATATATATATATATATATATATATATATATATATATATATATATATATATATATATATATATATATATATATATATATATATATATATATATATATATTTTATATACTGTCTATACATCAAATATATAGCAAAATCTTAATATAAATATAATCAATCATATATAAAATATACTATCATTTATTGGCATCACTGTGTGGCAGCAGTAGCGCTACATTTTACCTAAGATGACTGACGACAGTAAGGCTAATGGAAAATTTCATAACGAATATAAAGACTGAAATAATCTTTCCTGAAGAGAAATTTGTTTTTTGTTTTATGTTTCCTTTCCAAATCGAAAACGTTGTCTCTGCAGATGACACGGTAGTATAATATTTTCGTCCCAAATTTACATTAATTGAAATCTTGAAGAGGCCCAAGTTTTAATGAAGTCAATTGTCAGTCGCTCCATAAAAGTATATCATTGATTTGCATCCCTCGAACAGCAGTAATCAAATGGTGCCTATGACATTAATATATGATATTTCTTCTGTCTGTCTTTGTAAATCTTCTTTTGTATATAGAGCAGAGTTGTAATAAACATTATTTTTCCTTAATGGAGTTTATGAAGTTGATATTCGTGATGTGACGATATTCATTCTAAAAAAAAAAAGAAAACAGAAAACACCAGTCAAAAACAGGAGTTAAAAATTACCTGAAAATGACTCAAGAAGCGTCTTTGTTTCTACGTTACTCTGGGGTTGGGTTGAAGAGATCCAGAAGGAATGGTTCATTAATCCACATGTCATCACAGGTGATCATATACTCTTTTTTTTTTTTTCTTTTTTGTAAATTTCCCCGCTCTGTCTGAATCCAGTTTTTCTTTGGTACGGAGTTTTTAGGTATCCATCGTTGCTTGATCACCAGTCAAAAACCTTGTTTGTACCCAAAATGACTCTCTTCCGTTCCAGGGATTTCCAACAGAAGGGATGGCTCTTATTCACTCCACAGCTTCAGTTTCTTTTTCTTTTCTTTTTATACCAGGTCTGTCTGCAATCCATTTTTAATGATTTTCAGTTGTTGTTTGAAAAGTTCACCTTGTCTCGTTGAGTTCCTAAAACAGCTCTCCTTACATTTTATTTATTTATTTACTAGATTTTATTTATTTATTTATTTATTTATTTATTTATTTATTTATCTATTTATTTATTAATTTGTTAATTTATTTTTCATTTTTTTAATTACTAATCTCTTCTTTCTGTATTTGCTGTTACCCTCTGTTACTTATTTTAAATGAACACTATATTTCTTAGAAGACTGACTTTCACTGAAGCCTTTGTGGGCTTTTTCCATACGAATACGGTTCTTGTTCAGAATAATAGTAATAATAATACTAAAAATCTGTAGAAATGATGATAATGCATAAACATTTCCCATCAATAAGTGTACAGAGATCAAATATATGTATTGTTGTGGGTGCTTTATTAATCTTTTTTTTTTTTTTATAATGATCACAACATTTCGAATAAAAATGATGGTAATATTGGCCAGAAAGGCTGCAGGCTACAGGCATTCGAGTCAGTTAATAACAAAGCCGTAGGTCAAACGAATATTTAAGTCAATTATGCCTCCAGTAATTATATAGAAATATAAAATTATATATGAAAAATAACTTTCTTTATTTATCCCTTTAGCATACTAGACATCGTTATTCATTTTTTCTCTATTTCCTATTTAAAATACTTTCACAGTTTTCCTCAATTTCATTGAATAGAATTGAGAGTCAGCTTAATAAACGTTGATCTATATATATTTTTAATAAAATCAGATTACCTAAAATATAAAATTTTTCTTTCTAAACATCGAGTTTCAGTGGTTTCCCGCATAACTTCAGCGTTTTCTATTCTATGAACACTGGCAATAAGACTACAAGAGAAAAATGTTATCATCAATTTCTTCATTCGTTCCCCTTTAATTACTATGAAAACTTTGTATACTTATAACAAACGCAAAATTACCGTTCTATTTTTCTCCTGATATATGCCATGCACTTAACTTACAAACCTTCATTATTTTGCCTTTTCAGTTCTAATAGATTCTTATTATTAAAAAATACGACATCATGCAATCTGCATCCATGCGAAAATTTCCCTTTCTTCTTCTCCTTCGCTATATCACACCCAATAGACGCCCTGTGTGGTGAAGAGCAGAAGGAGCCGTGAAATTGATTTTCTCTTCCGGAGACTGAGCATCCAGTGTCCGTATTCTCTTTCGCTTATAATTACAATATCAGGAAAATATTAGATGGCGACATATTTTGAGAACGAGTTTTTTATTGTCTATCTCAGCGCAAAAGTCTTTAGGGTTAGCAAATGGGAAATAATCAGTGACTACTGAATATTCTGCATTTGAATCTTTTTTCATATCTTCTTGCTTAATTCTATTCAGAATTCCCTCCCAGGGAAGCGACGGCAATTTCCTCACTCTTTCTCATTTCTCCCTTTCTTTCTCTTTTCCTTATTGAGTCCTTATTTTGATTACCAGTAGGGAAGTAGCGTACTTTTGCCACCACCTGTAATAATCATCTCCATTTTCCTGTTTTGATCTCCCTTTAATCGTACGATTTCTTCTACTGTACAATTATAAAAAAAAATATATATATATTACAAGGAATTTCCATATTAGATTTGGAACAACGAAGGAATAAATATACAATACTGTTAACCCCCGTAATCGGACTGACAAATTGCTAAGCGTTGAGGATTTCTCCCACCCCCCCAACAAAAAAAATCTGTGGATTTTACTTTTTTATCTGAAATAATTCGATCCAATATTATAGTTACTTTCTTCTCGTACAGGACGTAACTGACAGTTTGACCTGCCCTGACATTTTGCTTGACTCGCTCAGTCACAGTGATATACGCACACTGAACAAGCTGAAATATTTATAAATAAAAGATCTGCAAAAGCAAAACTTTTCCCACACGACTATCAGCTTTGCCAGTGTTGTAGTCTTAAATCGCTCAGTCCTTGAAGTAAGTTTTCAAAATGAAATCTGTTTGCGAATATATAAAACACAGGCATTTTTCCAGAATACATCATAGAAAATGAATCATCGTTTTTTGACAGTTTTATGGACTTTAATGCATTTTAATCACTCTTGGTCTACATTTACTTTGAAAGACTTAACATAGAAAATAACAGTTTTCACATGCAATACTTTAGAGCAAAATATTTGCTACGCCAATAGCAATTTTATCATATTTGGAAACTCAAATCGTTCTATGATATCCTTGTAATTATAAACAATTTCTAAAACAATAGATAACGTACCGATTGCCATCTATATCTGACCAATAAGGATAATAATCGGCAACAACTAAATTTTCATTCACGTGGATCGTGAAAAATACAGCTGTCCAAAGAATAAGGGTTATGCTAAATATTGACTGTTTTAATACCGTAGTATACCCATACCATTCTTCCATATTACTAAAGTTCCTATTGACACAGCCGTCATGTACCGCTCTTCGTTCAAATCCTTTTTTTTTTTATATTTATTGGTTTATTTTAACTCGATGTTATTGCGATGGACGAAAGGTTTCTATAATACAAGTCAGGTCGGTTGATATCCTCACATTTTAATTATTTCTAGTATTGCTTCACAATGGTTACCTTAGAAACTAGGTAACTGATATTACCTGAAGAAGAATATAGCCTATTTCTGGTGCATTTCGATGAGCTGTTCTCGTTCTCTCAAGAAACAGTGTTTTGTTAACTCTTATAAGTGTTTGACAGTTCTTTTCTCTTCCCTTATTTTATAATCAATATTTTTTTAATGGCTTTACTTTTCACGGAGACTTGAACATCATATCTTTATTATTTTACTTCAAAACTTATTTATCTTAGCCCAATTTTCAATTTTGAAATACTTGTCATTTACTCCTTTCAATCAGAAAAACTTATTTTCCCGTCACGTCTCCTTTTCAGAGAACAAAATTTTCATTCTTGTTGGATGCTTGCTTCTTACTTCCCATATATTTCTTCTTTTCTCTTCTCCTCCTAATAATCTTTATGTCTCCATTTATCTTTGCACTTCTCATTCCTCGAAAATTTCTTTTTGCTGACCAAGTCCCGTTCTCTCATGCAATCAGTTTTTTTTTTTTTTTTTATTCGCATGTGCCTTCTGTGTCTTCTCCAATATGTTTCTTTTCCTTGACAACCCATTGTTTACTATCAGCTGAATTTATTACATTTTATCTTTCTTTTTCGTTCTTTGGTCTTTTTTTAATCACAAATTTCCCCATTCCATGAATCTCTCCCTGGTTGAATCTTTACATCCTTTCCACAGTAATGTCCCTGCTTTCTTTTGTATTCTTCTTCCTCTCTCTCTATTAACTTAAACATACATTTTATGTTTTGTCTTTGGTGTCTCTTCTAGTAGCACTCCCAAATTACTAGCAAACCCCATCTTTCTCTAACCTTTTATTCATAAACTCGGCCGTTTTGAGCCTTGGGCTTTTCCTCTTATCTTGCCGAGCTCGTTGCTTCATTTCCACTCTCCCTCTAATTCTGCCACATGATTCTGAATCAAAATATTTTCGAAAGTGAAAAAATACATTTTGAACGTTTTGAAAAAATTACTGTTGTTGTAATAATAATGACTGTAATAAGACAATAAGAGCAGTAATAAAACAATTATCTTATAATTGTTAAAATGTTAATTGCAGATTTGAGCGCTTTGATTTAATGTCTAATCCTGGAATGAGAGCCAAAGTGATCCAATTATTTAGGCATATTGAATTCACCTAAAATTCTTAGGAAACAGAACACTGAAGAGGCTACTTAGCTTGAACGAACACATTTCTGGTTAATATAATCTTCAAGCGCAATATGCTGGACACTTATTAGAGTTAGGAAATAGGAAAAATATATGAATTGATCATTTATATTGTTATGCATGTATGAGATGAATTTGTCTTTTATCCCTTTTCGTAACAGATTGTGTCACGGCAATTTTAGTCTCGAATCTATGCAATGGTTCAATTCATCGTAGGGTGGCAGAGCTCATTCATTTATTTCTCATGTATGATTCAAATGGTGTTGGGTATCCAGAAATATTATGAAGTGGAGAAGTCACAGAGCACATTATGACTATTGCAAATATCTATTTCTGGGAAATATGACACTTAGATTCTATTCATACAAGTGGACAAAGCAGAAACTGTTAAAAAGTTATTAAATTGGTAAGAGGTATTCTTTCATAACATTCAATAGAACTCTGAAAGCATTCAGACTATTTTAACAGGTCCTTCGGTGCCCAATTAAGCGAAATCCTTTTGATGTAATTCAAGAAGTGACTAATAAATGTATTAAATGATTATCACTCTCATGTGCATAATTTCGAACTGCTGTTTCGACATCTCGGAAACCCACGCGCCTGAATTCACAAGGTCCCTAATTAAATAGGTTTTAGAGTGCCGGAGACGTTACTCATTTATTTATAAATTCCATACACACGCACATATGTACACACACACACACACACACAGATATATATATATATATATATATATATATATATATATATATATATATATATATATATATATATATATATATATATATATATATATATATATATATATATATATATATATATATATATATATATAATCACAAATGGTTACAGATTTATAAAACTGTATCATTCTGTTAAAGTGAGTGACTTTAGAGTAAATAAGGGGAGTAGTCTTACTATGTCTGACTGTCTGTCTCTCTTCCTCTCTGTCTGTATGTCTATCTTCTTCTTCTTCTTCTTTTAATGTGCTTTTTTCCCATTTTGTATGGGGTAAGCACGATGCCTTCTTTTGAAGGACTTTTGATTTGGCTTTGGGGTAAACTGTAGTCTCTGCCTGACATCGCTTAGACACCGGTAGCATATGGTAAATGTATCATACCAGTCCCCAATGCCCTTTCTCCCAGCAGCGAGAAGTTGTTGCGCAGGTAGGTGGACAGTTCGAGACGTGTGAGGTGTTTGTTATGTTTTTAGAAGATGTTGGAGTGGCTTTGTTTTGTGTGTGTATTTGTCTGTATCACCCATTTGCTTTTAAGCAAACCTATCCGTTGATTACATACATAATCCCGGGGTGCCTACACGGATAGCAAAATGTCCGCGCCACAGACCTCTACAAAGTCCGAAGCTGCTGCTGTAACCGACTGTGCCATCGAGGCTCCCTCTGTCTGTATGTCAAACTAAAAATCTATCTCTCTCGTTCCATTTAGCAATATCATCACTATATCGATGGTTGCACCACTGACTCGATATTGGAATCATATTCCAAATCTCCTCCAACTCTCATTACACTTTCTTTGATGCTTTTTTTGTACTAGAATATTGAAACAAAAACTTTTTAGAAAAAATTACCTCTAATGACTTTATGAGGAAACTCACTGAAAGCGTTCATGGAATTAATTATATCAATTCAAGTCTGTTTCAGGGTGACACGAGTTATCGCTACCCGATTTTTGCTTAGTCCTACTTTTCTTTGGTTGATCAGTGGAAAGTTATTTGTTGTGGTAAGATGCGGATTATCTTATGTTTATTGAAGTATGTCCAAACAAGAATAATAAATTGTATTCACATTGACAAAATTTTTTATTATATTCTTTCGAAATTACTAACTTAGTAGTCATAATCATTTTACTTTGTATTGAGCTGGAAATGTATAAGAACAGCAAAATAATTGTTTTACGTCTTCCATCAACTTTGAACACAGAATACAGATTTCCCTAGAAAGCATCTAGTGAGAAAGATGAGGATTTAAACAGTGGAAGCTGTGAAAAGCATTCCCTACAGAGGTGCAGACAGTAGGCAAAACTGGATGTAAGATACAAGATCACCCTTAAAATATGGCCAGTGAGCAAGGCTAGCAAATTCTCTATGCTTAGACGAAAAAATTACCTTCAAAACAGGGCCAAAGCATATTCAGTAGTCACGGTGGTAATGTAAACAATGTATGTTTGATTCAAGATCACAGCTGAGGTGCAGCCTGTAAGCAAGATGTATATGCAATCAGTGGACTTAGGTTACAAGATCACCCTTAAAACATTTGCAGTCAGTGACGAAGATGGAGAAGAAAATAGTGGAAGTAAGTTATGATATCACTTCTTCAAATGCTGCCAGCTAGGTAAGATTAGAATAGCATTACCGGGCACTGGATGTAGGATACAAGATCGCATCGCTGAAAACAAGAAGTAGAATACAAGATTACCCTTAAGATGGAGCCAGTAACATGATGAAAAACAGAACAAAGGATATAGGATCACCCTTAAAAAGCAGCAAGTGAGGAAATATTGATAAAAACACTGGATGTAAGGTAGACAATTGCCTTTGAAAGTGGCCAGTGAGGAAAGGATGCTGTGAACACTGACATAGGGCATAGAATCGCCCTTAATAACAGACAGTGAGGTAATGGTGATAAAAGGTACTGAATCGCCCTTAAAAACAGCCATTGACGTAATGGTGATTAAAACACTGGACGTACAGTATAGAATAGTCTTTAAAGGCAGTTAGGTAATGGTAATAATAACACTGGACGTGGGTATAGACTCGCCCTTAAAAGCAGACAGTCAGGAAAACGGTGATTAAATCACCAGACGTAGGGTATAGAATTGCCCTTAAAAGCAGCCAGTGAGGAAATGGTGGTAAAAACACTGGACGAAGAGTGTAGAACCGTCCTTAACAGCAGGCAGTGAAAAAAATGGTGATCAAAACACTGGATGCAGGGTATAGAATCGCCCTTAAAAGCAGCCAGTGAGGAAATGGTGATAAATACATTGGACGAAGGGGTGTAGAATCGCATAATGCAGCCAGTGAGGAAATAGTGATAAAAACACTGGCCGTAGGGTATAGAATCGCCCTTAAAAGCAAGCAGTGAGGAAGAGGGTGATTAAATCATTGGACGTAGGCTGCAAAATTGCCCTAAAGCCAGACAGCGAGGAAGACGGGGAATAAAATAACTGGGCGTAAGATGTAAGGTTATCCCAAAAATTCAGTCAGTAAGCACGATGTGAATAAAAACACAGAATGTAGGATCACATTTAAAACCAGATAGCGACGAAGATGCTGATAAAAACATTGACCAAGTGATACTAGATCACCCTTAAAAGGCAGCCTGTGGGGCAAGATGGGAATGAAAACTCTGGATGTAGGAAAAAACGCTGATATAATACAGCCAGTGTACAAGGTGGAGATGATAATGTTGACGAGAATGGCAACCAGTGATATATTTAGATTAATTCTCTCCCCATCTTTATATATAGCCTAGTACTCTTCCCTTATATTTGTTTACTTCCTGACCTTGTTTACTTTCGTTAAATTTCGTCCTCTGGACTTTACTACTGAAGGCAATCAATACCTTGTTTTATCATCGTCATTTTTCAGTCTTTTAAGCATCTTAGTTTTGTAAGCTCCGTTGTAAGTTTTAATTAGTGTTTTGATTTTTGTGCCTTTTTAGCCAGAGAAGATGGGATATGGGTGATCCCGAAGCGAGCTATTAATAAATAGGTCAATGATGAGCTCACTGTTCTGCCTGTCCATACTACTATGAGAGGTTGGCTTAGCTTTCCCCGAAATAATAATATTCTATTGCACTCGAAGCCCTGCTCCAGTTTTCTTCCAAGATGTTTGCCTGGCTATTGGCTTTACTTTTTTTTTTCGAGTTAGGTCCAAAAGGTTTTCAACATTTTTCCCAACTCATTACAGCAAGATATGATGGATTTACCCTTACCAAAAGTCGCAAATTGGAGACTTTTTTTAAAAAAGTGATGGAAAGCCAAATTAGACCTAGAATTTCTGCAGTATTCGCAAATGAATAATGTTGTACCAAGTTTTGTATAATTTAAATTGTCAGAGAATCTTCATATAACAAGGTTTTATAAAGAAGCAGTTCTTGAAATTTTAAATATGGAAATTGCAACAAAAGAAAAGTTTGTTATGCAACATTTCTGAGTTGTCCAAAAACTGTATCCTAAAGTCTCGTTCATGCTTACTATAACTGACTTGTTTATTTTTAATAATCTAATTACCGAGGAGATTAACTGCTATATGAAAGTCCCGAGAACCCATGAAGATAGGTTAATGAACCGAGGTATACCCACTTCTAACAAAGATAACAAGGTTGTTTTTAATTACTCTGATTATAAGCTCACGAAAAGGGAGAAGTTCCTTCTGTCTCTGGGTCTCGATTTTTGCTTACCAAATTATAAACCACCTGTTTACGACTTTTATAGCTCTTTTGAAATACTCTTCTCTAAGCTTAAGTGCTTACCTCTAAATCAAAACAGCGATAAATTTCAAACAGATTTATCAATGTTTGCTCACGACCAGTACAAAAGGGCCAAGCCACAGTGGACACCTTATATAAAAGAGACGATTGGGAAATACTTAACTCACTTAAAAAGAATGCCTATTTCCTCATAATGAAACCAGATAAGAAAAGACGCTGTCTTAATGAACAGCCTTGAGTACATCAACAAAATGGGAGATGTCCTTACAGACAAATCCGAATTCCAACTGATTGGTGATAAAGACTATCGTTTGATTTATAAAAATGAAGACAGAATCAATCGTTCCTTGAGGTCTTTGAAGGACAGGGGCACTGTTGACCAGTTAACATATAATGATCTGTTGGTGACGGGGTCCAGTTTTGGAGCCATGTTTGGACTACCAATATCCACAAACCTGATATCCCCCTAAGACACATTCTATTATCGTATACCACTCCTAATTACAAAATAGCCAAATCCCTGGCCACTCTCATTGAACCACTTACAAGGAATCCACATAACTTATTTAACTGCTGAAAATTTAAAGAAAATATCATACTGAAAGATTCTGACTTGTAGTGTACATGGCTAGTTCAGACGTGGACTCCCCATTCACTTACATCCCTGTGAATGAAACCATACAAATAATTATTGATCAGTTGTTCCCTACTCCTGACTCCACTTTCAATCATTTTAATCCTTCAGATTTTAGAAAAGTGTTGGAACTTGCTGTGAAAGGACACGGCTTTCGTCTTTAATGATAATGTATATATACAGCAGATGGTGTTGGAATGGGGAGTCCTTTGAGTTGTGCTATGGCGGATATGTTTATGTGCCCTTCTGATTTTAAGCCCCTTTACTATAGACTATGTTGAAGACAGCTTTGTCCTTTTGAAACACCCACGCCACGCAGACTCCTTTTTAGATTATGCAAATAGTTTGCACAACAATATTAATTTTACACTAGAAAGAGAAAATATTAATAAACTACCCTTTTCTAGATACTGAAGTTTCCCGATCTTCTGAAGGTTTCAGAGTTAGTATTTATAGGAAACTTAATTTGACAGGTTTAGGCCTCAATTTTTATAGCTCCCGTGCATTCAATTTCAAGCCTAATTCCTTAACCAGCCTTATCCGTAGAGCCCTTTCACTTTCTTCTGATTAGTCCTCCTTCCATAACGAAATTTCCTTCCTACAAAAATATTCTTAACAAAATTGTTTTCCCAGTGTCTTTATTCCAACCAAAAGTAAAGGACATTTTAAATAACCACTTTAGCTCTCCCTCCCCTTCCTTCGATGTTCCCAAATTAGGATACTACTTTTCCTTTCCTTTTGTACATAATGGTGATTTTTCACGACATCTGACACAGATTTTAACCAAACACTTCCCGGCAGTAAAGGTCAACATAATTTTGAAGAGCCCCAAAAGTCCTGGTAGCCTTTTTAGACACAAGGACCAACTCCCTCTATTGATGCAGTCGGGCGTGGTGTACAAATATACTTGCTGTTGTAGTCTGCAACAGATTCATCTCAGAAGTACGCGCCGGTTGCTCAAACTGAGGGCAGATTGCCACAGTAGATTGAACTATCGTACTGGTCTTAGGCAAGCTAAACCTGAAATGTCTAACATTAGGAATCATTCATTAATTTGTAAAAACGCAATAGACTATAAAAACTTTGAAATAGTGACCATGACGCAGAAGGAACACCTCCTTAATATTTTAGAATCCTTGGTTATCAAGAAAATTGTACCATCACTTAATAATCATTAACTTTTACCCTTTTATACATAGCCTATAGTACATTCACATCAGCCGTGCATTTGGTGCCTAGCGCCGTCCCTTACAACGCTCCTGATTGGCTAGTGGTCAGCCAATCACAGCACTAGAAAATGGCCAGCCTGCAGTCTCTCTCAAAGCTCCAGACAGTGAACATCTCCGCTCCGACACCTGAAGAAAATGTCTTTCAAAAGTTGTAACTTTCATTACACCTCAGTTTTACCCAAAGAATAGTAGTGTTTCCCAATTTCATCACTAAACACGTCAAGCCAATGGTTGAAGGATTATAATGATATATGAATTATTTACTTCAATGAACTTATTGGTAAGATACTTGATAGTGAAATAAACATGAAATTTTTAATGATAAAATGTATTCTTTCATTCCTTACATGGCATCGCAGTGCATTCATCATTTATCGTCTTGTGTCTCATAAAATTTCATAGCTTAAATGTCATGGATGGTAATGCTACCTAAAAAGTATGGGTAGGGCTATCAATCAATATGAAAATAACAAGCGAGCGATTAAGAATATTAAAATGTGCGGGCACGCACACAGACTATAGTATATATCCCGGGCAACCAGCCAGCTCTTTACACATTCCTTAGGCCTACTTCTAGAGGAGTCTCTTGCTTTTGCTTGTTGTTATTTGGGGCCACACTTGAATGACGCTTGTATGTCAGATCTTGCATTCAAGTTCAATAAACGAGCATGGGATTATGTAATGACTGGTCCATGGCCGTCTGCAATCAGCTAAACTTCTAATATTGTGAGCCTCCTCGCTCCCCTACAAAAAAAGTTACATACATATACCATGCTTTTCTATGTATCTACGTATGTATGTAGTCTATAATTACTCATTTTAATTTTTTTCCGTATCGCGGCCCCTGAGTTACATAATCCTAGGCTCGTTTATTGAACTTGAATGCAAGATCTGACATATAAGCGTCGTTCAAGTATGGCCCCAAATAACAACAAACGAAAGCAAGAGATTCCTCTAGAAGTAGGCCTAAGGAATGTGTAAAGAGCTGGCTGGTTGCCCGGGATATATGCTATAGTCTGCGTGCATGCCCGCACATTTTAATATTCTTAATTGCTTGTGTGTTTTTTCATACTGATTGATAGCCCTACCCATACTTTTTAGGTAGCATTGCCATCCATGACATTTAAGCTACGAAATTTTATGAGACACAAAACGATAAATGATGAATGCACTGCGATGCCATGTAAGGAATGAAAGAATACATTTTATCTTTAAAATTTCTTGTTTATTTCACTATCAAATATCTTACCATTAAGTTTATTGAAGTAAATAATTCATATATCATTATAATCCTTCAACCATTGGCTTGACATGTTTAGTGATGAAATAGGAAACACTACTATTCTTTGGGTAAAACTGAGGTTTAATGAAAGTTATAACTTTTGAAAGACATGTTTCTCAGGTTTCGGAGCGGAGATCTTTACTCTCCGGAGCTTTGAGAGAGACTGCAAACTGTCCATTTTCCAGTGCTGTGATTGGCTGACCACTAGCCAATCAGGAGCGTTGTAAGGGACAGTGCTAGGTACCAAATGCACGGCTGATGTGAATGTACTATAGTACCCCTCCCCTATTGCTGTTTACTTCCTAACCTTGTTTACTTTTATCTAACTTTCATCCTCTGGACTTTACTACTGAAGGCAATCCATTTCTTTTGTTATCATTGCCATTTTGCAATCTTTAAAGCACTTTAATTTTGTAAGCTGTTGTAAATTTTTAATTAGTGTTTCTATTTTTGTGCCTTTTTAGCCTTTCATGGCGGCCAGAAATTTTCTTTTTTTGTTTGTTTCTCTCTTTACCTCACTTCCCCTTTCTGTTCAGGATCTGTGTTAACCTCGTCTATGGGAGGTGTTTAGTTAGGATTCGGTATAAGTATTGCCAGTATGTGATGAACTTATTTTGTGATAATAAATGTTAGGTGCAAAAAAAAGAATAGAGTAAAATAAGATTGACAGTAAATTATGGTGATGCGTTCAGGTGCAATTTTATGCAGTATGTATTTTTCTCTTCATACCAGCCCAGATCTTTATGAGATTGTTGTATATTTCCTAACCTAGCACGAGAGATATATTCCGGAAATTCTAAAATGCCCTGCTTTGAAAGTTCTGGGAATAAACTTCGGTCAGTGCCCGCACATAATATAAGTGGGATCTTTGCGGGTAAAGTTATAAATCTTTTAATTTCCTTATTGCACACAATTCTTACCTTATGTTCTTGACTAAGTTTATTTTTTCATGTCCAGATTTTCAGGCAAACATTTAGAGAAATTAATGTTTTTTTATAGATAGTTTGAAAGCTATTGCCAATGAAGTAGGCAGAACGCACAGGTAACTGATGGACTAAATATGTACAGAAACAAAACAAGGGTGAGTGGTATATTTTTCCAAAATTTCCTTACAACATTGCAGGTAACAGAAAAAAATATTGATGTAATTCAAGAAAATAAATATTAGTGAAAAAAAAAATCCCAATAACTTGCTTCCATTTGATTTAAATTTGAGGGAGAACGGTGGTTAGTTTTAACTAAGAAATTTGTAATATGCCATTTTTAGTTTTGTTGGTCTGTTCTAATCCAAAGATGAACAACAAACCTCTTATTCACTTCAACACCTTACCCACAGGTATGGGCCGCCACTGAGGGAGGGCTTGCGGGCAAGGCTGGCCTAATTTATTCCAACCCTTATTGATATTTTTAATAGAATTGAAAAAATATATATATATCTTAAAAATAAGACTTTTTTCAGAGACTTTACTTCTCTTCGTATGCAGGAAAACAACGTGCTTTCTTGGGGTTTGTACAAAAGATACAAGCTTAACGACTGCCATCTCTGTGGCGAAAGATGAGCAAGGATGCATTGTCCTCATTTCAGGTGTGATTTTCAGTGTTGATAATTCGCTAGCTTAGAGCTCACAAGCAGGAGAGAGAAAGAAACAGTTCATCTGAAATCATTCAAAATATCTCTGTTACTCTGAGACATAGGACTAAAGTTTGCTTTCAATAAGTTCTTGTACGAAAAATGACCATCTCTTTGAAAAATGTGTAAAAGAGTACACGACACACTTTATGTCTATATCTCTAAAAGATACTTTGGTAACATACTATCCATATTTATTGTAGGAATCATCATTTATTTTTTTAATATCCTTTCACGTTTAGTCGGGAAGGGTAAGAAATACGGAGATGACTTAATTACAAGTGGCACTGCCACCGTGTACTAGGAAAATACTGCAAAAATCTTTCCCTGTTAAAGTTGAAAAGTTAATATTTTACACGTTAACGATAGATACACAAACAAATATCGTGAGGTCTCAGCGCCGTCAAAAGTTTTCAGCAATAATGTTTCTACATATTGTTTCTATTTATTTCTTTCATGTAGCCCATATGCCGTTTGCTCCCTTTATTTGTGGACATAAAGGCTACCGTTACGAACGTCATAGAACAGAATTACTCTTTTTAATTCCGGTTTTGTCAGAATGACAGCTTTATCGTGATCCATGCACAACAACCTCTACTCTTTCAACAACGAAGGAAGATTGAGACTTTTCAATATTACTGGGCTAAATTGCCTCCTCTCAAAATGTAACGATACAAGATTGGGTAAAAAGCATGTGGAAAGTACAATTTTGCTATCTGAAATTTATTACCTGCCAGTATTACTCGGTTCATAGTTATAGCTAAATGCTAATCATTATATTTGAGGTTAACCTTGCGAGACATTTATATTATAGATTATTAAATGCAAGGTTAAAATAGTATTAGAATAATAAAATAAGTAACAATTAAACGTCCAAATAAATGCTAAAACTAATACTCGGAGTTTTAAATTACCTACTCTCTCTCTCTCTCTCTCTCTCTCTCTCTCTCTCTCTCTCTCTCTCTCTCTCTCTCTCTCTCTCTCTCTCTCTCTCTCTCTCTCTCAGCGGCAAGCTTAAAAGTATAATTGCTTCATGATATTTAGCCAGTGAACTACATAGGTTATTCAGACTTCATTATATGTTTCTTAAAAAAATACAGAGAAAGAAAATTGTTGAACGTTCGGAGTTTCTCTAACGCTGCTTAATGTTGAGAGGGCTAAAATAAATTAATTCAGTGGAAAATGTAATCAGGTTTGGGTATCAATTATGAAATTTCTCTCTCTCTCTCTCTCTCTCTCTCTCTCTCTCTCTCTCTCTCTCTCTCTCTCTCTCTCTCTCTCTCTTACACGCATTCACACATATTCACACTCGCCCCAAGATCAAACCAGGCAGGGAAATCTGGCAATGACGCCTATGATAATTAGTCAACTGAGGTGAGCTGTAGTTAAGGTGGATATGAAATGTGACTAGCGACTCCCCTCAAAATATTTGTTGATAACCAGAAGTAAATTCTTTGGGAACAGCCCTCTTCCCAGGGTAACCATAGTTGTGGCTGTTACAAATCACATAACACTATTAATTATTACACACACATACACACACACACACACACACACACACACACACACACACACACACATATATATATATATATATATATATATATATATATATATATATATATATATATATATATATATATATATATATATATATATATATATATATATATATATATATATATATATATATATATATATATATATATATATATATATGTGTGTGTGTGTAATTCACAATGTGTGTTTGTGTGTGTGTAGAATCTACTGGTCACTTTTACCAAACAAATATGTAATTCTAATAGTTACAATGCCCTCTTAACTTCTCGAGTTTCTTCGCGCTTTTTGGATATGCTTGTAACTACGAAGCCGAATGTATTCAAACGAAGAAATTGAAGAGCCAGTGAACGCCGGTCGCGGGAAGCGAGCGAATTCCATATTCACAGGGAGGGCACGTTGCCGACCCAGCCTTCTCGTGGCTGGGTCGGCAACGTGACCTCCTGTGAATATGGAATTGCCCGCTTCCCGCGACCGGCGTTCACTGGCTCTTCAATTTCTTTTCGTTTGGATACATTCGGCTTCGTAGTTACAAGCATATCCAAAAAAGCGCGAAGAATTCGAGAAGTTAAGAGGGCTGTGGCTATTAGAATTACATATATATATATATATATATATATATATATATATATATATATATATATATATATATATATATATATATATATATATATATATATATATATATATATATATATATAGACTTGTATGGCCTAGTGATAGCACCCTTGCCTTCCACCTGAAAGACCTGTTGATCATGACCTAAGTCAGAAATTTATATATATATATATATATATATATATATATATATATATATATATATATATATATATATATATATATATATATATATATATATATATATATATATATATATATATATATATATATATATATATATATATATATATATATATATATATATATATATATATATATATATTGTCATGATGCATATCAAGTACCTGGCTATTACCCAACTAATCTCAAGATTCAAAAATATACCTCATTTCAGCCAGATACCTGAACTCTCATAACATTAATCTTACGACTGAGTACTCTAAAGGTAACAGTGATCCCTTAAGAAAAAACTTATTTATCAACCACTTGAAAAATCAAACTAAGTCTATCAGAATATGTGTGAGGTATCAAAAATTAAACTAGAAATATACTAGAGTAGAAGGGCATCACTCCATCAAAAACTCTAACTGTCTCCCTGGTCTTAATTCACTTAAGCAAAACTAAAAAGAACAAAACATGTTTATCACTTTGCCTTATGCACACATAATCAATCCTATTCACTGGTGATCAATAAATGAAACACTGTTTTTTCTAAAAACATCAAATACAAAATTTATTTTTAAATTCAAAGTTTATAAGTAGAATTCACTCTTAATTAGAATTCACAATTTGAAAAATTTACCTTTACTTGAAATTAACACAACACTCAATTAATTCTTGAATTAAATTATGAAACAAAACTAATTCACAAAAACTTTATCAGGAATTTAAATTAATCAAGCAAAATTTAAACTATCAAGAATTACTCAAGATTTAAAAAGAAAATCTCAATAAATGAAATCAAGTATGCAGTGTTAAATTAAGTATGCAATGTTAAATTAAGTATGCAATGTTAAATTACCAAGAAATATTTACAATACTATGTAAATAAATGTTACATCACAAACATAAAAAAATTTTAAAATATAAAGAGATTGTAAATAGAAAAACACACAAAAATACACATAAGATTTATCAATAATGATTTCACTTGTTCAAAATTTCCTAACTTATCATACCACAACTTCCTAACTTATCATACCATGGTATTATAAGTAAAATTCATGTTACCTTACACAAACTTGTGAAAACCTCTGTAAATCACTTGCTGCAGCTGCGTTACACAATGCACACTTTTTTACCAGGCGCCGTTACGAACTAAATAACTTTGCTAAACTCAGATCTCAAAAGTTAATGTTAAAAGTGACCACAAAAAATTACGTTAAAAGTAATCTCTTCCTAATTAGGAATGAGAGAGAGAGATGGAACCAAATCGACTGGTCTCAGAAATCAGAATGAAACAGATTTTAGAATTCCAGTAATACGTGAAACAATTACATGATGTCATTAAAGCATTTTGGGTGCGAGATACAACAGTTCTAGAAGCAGGGAAGTGACGTCATTAAAGCGTTTTGGGTGCGAGACACAATGGAGAAGCTTCTAGAAGAAAGTTACGTCATCCTAGCAAAACATTTTGAACGCAATCTTACAAAACATGACGTAATTGATCAGGACATGTATTCTTTCTCTCCAAGTGGCATACACGTGACTCGAACAACACATGTAACAACATGAAATCACTCGTCTTGAGCCCGTATGGGACAATTGGCGTTTGTTTTGCAAACCTGTCATCGCTAACCCAAAACAAAGCGTTCTCTTATCTCAACTGATGACAACTGAAATGAAACAAGCCTGGTGGACACACACACGTGTTCACATACTACGCTTTTACTTAAGAAAGATATTCGTTCTCTAAATAACGTTACTATTAAAACTGTATTAACAATTCTAAATTACGCTATCAAGTTACTTAATCAAGTTCTTTTGAGATCTGATGCCAAACTAAATATGACACTTTAACAATCATTATCATCAAACATAACACATGAAAAAAGTAAATATGTCAAAATTATAGGAGGATATATATATTACAAGGCAACATCATGAAATTCCTCCCCAGAAGATTACTTATCCGGGTTTGAATCCAACGATTCACAACGGGATAAATAATCTGCTATGACATTATCTTTTCCTGAAATGTGTTTAACACTTACATTATACGGTTGCAGGCATAAAGACCACCTGGTCAGTCTCATATTATTATTTTTCATCTTATTGATGAATGAGATTGGGTTGTGATCCGACAACACTAAAATTTCTTCATTCCTAGGTCGGTCCACATACACTTCAAATTTTTTCAATGCTGTGATTAATGCTAATGTTTCTTTTTCAATTGTTGAGTAAGTTTTCTGGTGCTTTTTCAACTTTGAAGACATGAAACATACTGGATGTAAGATTCTGTTGTCATCTTCTTGAAGTAGAACAGCTCAATTCCACAGTCGGATGCATCAACTTGTATCACAAACTTTTTATTGAAGTCTGGAGCTTGAAGCACTGGTCTTGAAGTTAATATGGCTTTAACCTTCTCAAATGATTCTTGACATTTTGGAGTCCAAACAAACTTTCTTTTAGGACTGGTTAAGTCAGTTAAGGGAGCTACTACGGCTGAGAAATTTGGACAGAATCGGCAATAAAATCCAGCCATGCCTAAAAAAATCTTTGTAGCTGTTTCCTTGTAGTAGGAGGGTAGCCTTACGGATACCTACTACATTAGCATCAATAGGATCGAGAAGGCCTTTTCCAACTTCAAATCCTAGATACTGTACAGTTGCCTTTCCAAACTCAGTTTTTGTAAGTTGATTGTTAGTCCTGCTTCCGTAGTTTCTTGAACACTTTCCTTAATATCTTCAGAAGTTCTTCCCATGTATTAGAATAAATCACAATGCCATCAGGTATACATCCACTCCTTCTATTGATCCTAGTAGTTGATCCATCACTCGCTGGAATGTTTCAGGTGCATTCATCAGACCAAACGGCAAAACAGTGTATTGATACAGTCCAAAAGGAGTAATGAAAGCTGACAGCAACTTAGCATTCTCATCTAAGGGAATTTGATAATATCCTTTCAACAAGTCTATCTTGAAACAAATTTGGCTTGCCCAATGTTATCAAGTAATTGATCAATAAGAGGCAAGGGATAATTGTCAGCCACACTGATGGAATTCAGTTTCCTATAATCAGTACACATCCTAAATGAGCCATCTGGTTTCTTCACTAACACACAAGGAGAACTATAATGACTTGAACTGGGTTCTGCTAATCCATGCTGCAACAAGTATTCAACTTCTTTCTTCAAAACATCTCGATGAAAAGGTGATAAGCGATAAGCTCTCATTTTAAAAGGTTTTCCATCTTTTCTGATCTTTATCTCATGCTTTGTCAGATTGGTACGCCTAGGTACATCTGCAAAAATTTCAGGGAAACTTTGAATAACTTCACTTAATTCACTACTTTGCGCAACACTCAGATGTTCTAGTTTATCTTCTAAATTTTCTAATATTGAAGAATTGTTCATCTTGTTTTCAGCTTCCAATTCGTAGCCGTCACCGTCCTCTGTAGATGAAGTTGTCTCTGTTATTGACACTGTTTCAGTTTTAGTCTCTGAGAAGTAAGGTTTCAAAAGATTCACATGTATCTTCCTCTGCCGTTTCCTTCTTCC
Source organism: Macrobrachium rosenbergii (assembly GCF_040412425.1). NCBI lineage: Eukaryota > Metazoa > Arthropoda > Malacostraca > Decapoda > Palaemonidae > Macrobrachium > Macrobrachium rosenbergii. Next base: position 35,330,752 of record NC_089766.1, read on the forward strand.
TGGTGTTTCAATCACACAAGTTCGATCACTTAACTTCTCTATTATCCTATAAGGACCTTGAAAATTATTGGTAAGGGGAAATCGTTTTCACTGGTAAGAACACTAGAACTTGCTGTCCAATATTAAAATTTCTTAGCTTAGTCTTAGCATCATATTTTCTTTTCATTTTCTCTGGGCTTATTTTTAAATTTTCTAAAGAGAGTTTTCTAATTTCTCTTAACCTTTTCCTCAAGTTCTTCACATATTCTCCTTGGATTTCCTCTTGATTTTCTTCCCAATTCTCTGCAAGAATCTTCAATGGACCTCTAATGTCTCGACCAAAAATCATTTCATTTGGTGAACATCCCATGCTTTCTTGATAAGCATTCCTAACTTCAAATAACATTAAAGGTAAATCAGCATCCCATTCTCTTCCTGATTCATTACAGTACTTAGTTAACATACTTTTCGATGTCTGGTGGAACCTTTCCAAAGCTCCTTGAGTCTCTGGATGGTAAGCAGTTGATATCTGTTGTTTTACTCTAACAAGTTCATCACATCCTGGAATAATTTTGAAGTAAAGTTCGTTCCTCTATCACTTTGCACAATTTCTGGTATTCCAAACTTGGAGAAAAACTCCACCAACTTCTCTGCAATTACCTTTGCACTTATACTTCTCACAGGAATCGCCTTAGGATACCTAGTCACTGGACACATTAATGTTAATAGATATTCATTTTCTTTCTTTGTTTTCGGAAGTGGCCCAACCACATCTATAATTACCTTGCTAAAGGGTTCTCCTCTGACTTCTATGGGTTGTAGGGGTGCTTTCTGAATGGTTTCATTCGGTTTTCCAGCTATCTGGCATGTGTGACACACTCTGAAAAATTTGCTAACATCCTTGTGAAGTCCAGGCCAGAAAAAATACTTCATAATCTTCTCAACAGTCTTCCTGATTCTCATATGTCCAGACTCATGTGCTACTGCTACCACTTGTTTTCTCAATGGATATGGAATCAAAATTTGATGATATTCACCCCATTCAGCATTTCTGGTATATCTGCAGGTCGATGCTTCCTCATTAGTAATCCTTCCTTTAGATAATAACAGGTAGAGGTTTGTTGCATCTCTTCTTGATCAACAACTCTGAAGAACAAATCAGCCAACGTTGTATCCCTCTTCTGCATTTTCATTAGCTTCTCTCTAGTCACTTGACCAACTTCAAGGGCTGAACTCTCCATATCTGCTAACTCTGCTTCTGTAGTTTCACTACTATCTTCAGGAACACTTTGACTACTCAGAGTCTCTTCAGTAACAACAGGATCCTCGTCTTCTTGGGAAATCTCTTCATTACTAACACTAGGGGAAACTTCACTTTCCTGGAACAGCTCTTCTAATCTTAAAGATCCTTCACTTGATTCTTCTGGTGCAGGTAAATCCTCAGTATCTTCACTTGCAGACATAGTTCTCTTCATACTCCTGGTAGTTACACAACTTGGAAACAGGTGGGGGTTTTTCTTCTCTAAGTCTACCGTAGGACTAACCCTTAATGGTTTGTCTGTCACTATAGGACAAGGAACAAATGGTACACCACCAACTTCATTACCCAGTAAAACATGTACACCTTCAACAGCTAGTGAGTCCTTTACAGCAAAATCAACATTTCCTGTCACCAATTCATAGGACAAATGCAAGCGGCATATAGGGAGTTACCTCTTCTCCTCCTATACCCTTCAAAATAACTGAATCTCCGGTGAGATTCTTCTCCAGATGTGGGTGAGCACCACGAACTACCACACTATGGTTACTCCCCGTATCACGTAATACCTTGACTGGTACCTGCACACTTCCTCCTTGAGTTGTCAGCGTACCTTCATAGATATATGGTTAAAAAGCCTCCAAGCTGCTCAGCCACTCACTGCTTGAAGTTACATTTCCACTGGTTGCTAAACACTCTGCTTGTTTTAGTCTCAGTCATTCCCACACTGCTCTTCGTAGTTTGCTTCACCTGGTTACCTTTAACCACTTGACCAACTGGTTTGGTCAATGTTGTGTCTGATAACAATCTCGACTGTAGTGTCCTACTCTTCCACACTTGTAGCAGACAACATTAGTCTTCTGTATCTGTCTTGAGAACAGACTGGATGATGAGGATTTAACATTCAATTGCTGAGGGTTGTTGCCATAGCCACTAGAAGGATTTCCAGTTGTAATGTTCCTGAAATTTGGATGAGATCTGAAACCTGTGCGTTGTTGGCTCTGGTACTTGACATTATAATTTCTTTTGCTAGAAATAATATTAAAATCTTCGCTCAATGTAGCAGCTTTGTCAAGTTTCTTAACTCTCTCTCTCTCTTAAATAGGCTCTTATGTGTTCAGGAATTCCTCTAAGATATTGTTCTAGGACTACTAACTCCTCAAGTTCGTCCATAGATTTAACTTTACCAGCCTCCAACCATCGTTTAAAACATCTTCTTACTTTGTAAGCATAATCCAAGAAAAGTTATCTTGTCATCCTTTCTCAAAGATCTGAATCTTTCATTATAATATTCAGGGTCATCTGGTAAACTTGTAGCACATTGTGTTTAAGTACCTTGTACTCTTTACACTGATCAGCTGATAAGGTTAAATAGGCACTTCTTCCTTTACCAATAAGAACACTCTGCAACAAGACCGACCATTTATCCTTTTGCCATCCCATACCTGAAGCTACTTTTTCAAAGTGATAAAAACTCATCTGGAGCTTCTTCTGTAAATTTTGGAATTAATTTCTGCATTTCTCACTACATCAAATACAGGGTCTGAATTACCTTGAGTAGGGTTAGATCGGTGCTACAGGTAATGTGGATCGAGCTTTTATTAACTCCATCTCCCTTTCATGTCTTGCTCTTTCTCTTTCTTCTTCTGCTGCTTTTTCTTCTTCTCTTTCCTTTCTTTCTCTCTTTCTCTTTCTATCTTCTCTTTTTTTCTCTTTCTGCTTGCTCTTTTTCTCTCTTTCAGCCTGTATCCTCAGCTTAATCAAATTTTCTTCTGCTTCTATGCGTCTAAGTTCTGCTTCTGCATCACTTTTCTCTTTCTTTTGCTCATGTTTATCTGTAAATTCTGCCTCAGCTGCATTCAAAAATTCTTGTGCCTCTCCCAACTCTTCATCTACTTTACCAGAGTCCATCAATGCTTGGATTGCAATATATTTGATTTGTGCCTTAATCATACCACTAGACACATTACCCCACATGCTACTGCTAAAGCAATCCACTGTGCCTTAGTCAGGTTGGATTCAGATAACTCTTGGATGGAAGGAGTTGCTAAAAACCTCTGAACATTGAACAGAGCCATTTTTCTCTAAGTTACTCAACTAAATAATTCACAATACAAAGCAAAAAATAACTATGTGGTCACTCTCCTATCAAAATATATCCCTAACACCACCAGTATAAACCATAAACCAGAGTGATATTTTGTTTTGTTCCACGGGTCTCTGGGCACCAAACAATTTAATGTCACGATGCGTATCAAGTACCTGGTTATTACACAACTAATCTCAAGATTCAAAAATATACCTCACTTCAGCAAGATACCAGAACTCTCATAACATTAATCGTTATGACTGAGTACTCTAAAGGTAACAGTGATCCCTTAAGAAAAACTTATTTATCAACCACTTGAAAAATCAAACTAAGTCTATCAGAATATGTGTGAGGTATCAAAAATTAAACTAGTAATATTCTAGAAGTAGAAGGGCATCACTCCATCAAAAACTCTGACTGTCTCCCTGGTCTTAATTCACTTTAGCAAAACTAAAAGAAAAAAACATGTTTATCACTTTGCCTTATGCACACATAATCAATCCTATTCACTGGTGATCAATAAATGAAACACTTTTTTTTTCTAAAAGCATTAAATACAATATTTATTTTTAAATTCAAAGTTTATAATTAAAATTCAGTTAATTAGAATTCACAATCTGAAAAATTTACCTTTACTTGAAATTAACACAACACTCAATTAATTCTGGAATTAAATTATGAAACAAAACTAATTCACAGAAACTTTATCAGGAATTTAAGTTAATCAAGCAAAATTTAAACTATCAAGAATTACTCAAGACTTAAAAAGAAAATCTAAATAAATGAAATCAAGTATGCAATGTTAAATTAAGTATGCAATGTTAAATTAAGTATGCAATGTTAAATTACCAAGAAATATATATATGTTGCAATCTGTGCTTTCCTATTATTTATGCTGCCTGCTGTTTATTTGTAATGTATGCTGCCTGTTGTTTATTTGTAACGTAACTACTTGGTTATGTGAAGTAGCTGAAGTGTTTGTTGATTTATATTTTATTGTTGACTAAGTTAAAGCGATGATTATGTTTATTCATTGTTATTGATGTTACTGGTTTTGGAGAGAAACTCAGTTTTAGCTACATTTATTTTTGCTTTTGACTAACTCTGTTAATTGTGATTTATTTAATGGCAAACCTGGACTCATTTGTATATAATGTAAATAACTGTAAATAATAAATTAGTTTAAGGTGACTTCTTCATTTTGTTCAGCTCCTTCCTTCTTTGTCTGTCTCAGTTTCTGCCAGCCCATTCCAGTCCCGTATGTTTTTTTTTTTGTATTTACAGAACCTGCTGAACTGACTGATCAGTTCATTGCAACAATATATATATATATATAAATATATATATATATATATATATATATATATATATATATATATATATATATATATATATATATATATATATATATATATATATATATATATATATATATATATATATATATATATATATATATATATATATATATATATATATATATATATATATATATATATATATATATATATATATATATATATATATCGGGTTAATCAGTTACTTAGTTTACCTCTTAATTTAATGGATTTATATCGCCTTGCTTTACCTAAGACCCATGTAATTCTGTCAATTAAGTCTAAAATTAAACTCCAAAGGACAGATACTGAAACAGATTAGGTATTAGCTAAACTAGTAATACCAAAAATAAAGGTTTATTGTATAACCACGTGGATTAATTCAGCAAACTTACTGGAAAACCAGTTCAACAAAAGTAACATTAAAATGAAATGGATTATTCACAGGAGTGAATAGCAGCTCAAAATATTAGTCCTAATCAAGACAAAAATATCTCAGTGCTGACTAAATATGAAAGCAACAGATTAATATGCCTCTCCAAACGCTTTATAAGGCAGTTGAGTGCAGTGAGCGTCGAAATGAGGCTTCTTGGCACTGATGATATGGATTCTTCTACAAGCCCGAGGATTTGTTCAGGCCTAAGGCGTACACACTTCTGGAAAAGACGTATCCAGATAACAATCTTGCACTACAGAAACTCTCACTCATTACTTAATCACATGGGGATGAATCTTATACCAAGAATAATACATTTAACACCATGGAGGATAAGTTTTGTGATTTCACTAGACAGCAATAATTGTACTTAATATATGACTTCATCAATGGGATATGTTTTGCTCGGATCTTACTCAGTGACTCTTCGAGAAAGGGAAAACTGAACAAGGAATATGAGAGTTTCAGTTGCAGGGAAAGAGAATTGGGACTGTCACAGTCAGACTTGCCAATGGGTGTGATAATGCAATAATCAGTTGCATTAAGATTCCTTGGTCCGTTTGGAATAACAATTTTCTCCCTCGTGTTAAAGACAATGGGGAAAAACAAAGCCAGCTCAGAGAAAAGGGCTATATAACGCCTTTCTCCTAGGATATCTGCTCAGAGTCTTCGATGCTGGGGTAGCTTCTGGCTGCTTCTTCAAGCTCCTCCTAACCCAGGGTCTGACCTGAAATGACAATAGACTCATCAGTACACAGGTCAAAGGATATTAAGCTGTAGGAATAGTATCTAAAAGGTCTGTCCCAGCAAAAATCTATCCCTGGTTTATATAAGGCCCTCTGAGCTAAAATTCTCACCCGTCGGCTGGTAGTGTACGTTCATTTTGAAGAAAACAACCCTGGGTTTGCCTAAGTTTTGCACGCGAGCAGCTTACGTTGATTAATTTACTTTAATAAAATTTAATTTATTATTCAACTATGAAAGAATGGAAGGAGGTCGAACAAGATATATATACAGTATATATGACGGTGTGTGTGTATGTATATATATTGGAAAGGAATACAACCAAAGAGCGCTTTACTTAATTTTAAGAAAAGCCAGCAAACATCTAGGTGATATTTGATATTTGTAAGTGATTGCCTATAGTACTCAGCCTTTTCCTCGTCAAAGAATTTTACAGTAGACCAACGAGGTATCCGTTTCACAAGGCAATATTCATTTTTCCATTTCCTTTTAACTGAAGGATCATCTCACAAACTTGTGTCTTTGAGATGCAGGAGAATACTCAAGAAAAAACCAGGAACGTCATGAATCTTCAAGTTGCAATATTCTTCGTGTCGTTACCAGAACGATCGTCAACGAATTGGGCAGAACGACAGAACAAAGACAAAAAACAAAGAGAAGAGAGAGAGAGAGAGAGAGAGAGAGAGAGAGAGAGAGAGAGAGAGGGAGGAGGAGAGAGAGAAAGAGAGAGAGAGAGGAGGGTGGATTATCATATGGCAATGGAACATCAATAATTTCTTAGAATAAACGAGAGAACTGGTTAAAGAAAAAAAAAAAACTAGGTTGCGTTCCTTGACATATTTTTAAAATTCTTCTGAAGTAATTTACTAAGTTATCATTTCGTTGATTAAAGTTATCTTTAACTCCATTGTACAACAGTAAAGAAATCGTTTGGTTTGTATTTTAGAAATCTGAGAAGAGATGCCAATACCAAAGAAAATTCGTTGACGAGTATGCTAAAAAACTAAAAAAAAATGGGTTTAATGTTTCACACATCTGAATAACCCCCTCTCTCTCTCTCTCTCTCTCTCTCTCTCTCTCTCTCTCTCTCTCTCTCTCTCTCTCTCTCTCTCTCTCTCCTTATTTCTTGCATTTAATAATAATTTGCAAAAAATAACCACATCTGGGAAAGACAACAATCTGAGGAAAACCTTCAAAACATCGAAATCCAGAGCAACTACACATAATAAATCAAATGAAAAAGATAGAAGTAGCATCATGATCCTTCCCACATGGTTGATCCCCAAAATAAAAAAAAAAAAATAAAAAAAATCTTGAAATTGACCAAAAGCGCCGTTTTGAGCACACTAACAAAGAAGCTCCCTTTCAGCCCTGGATTTGAGCCTTTGTGTACTTCATAAAGACGCCAAGGTGCCACAGAAGTCCTTTCATTCCATATAATGCTAACCCTCCCCTTGGTTTAAGAGCCTACGATATTAACACTACGCCATCTTCGTGGATTCGTGGTTAATTTACTTGGATTCATCTTAGGGTTTGCATGATCCTCATTGATGGGGATGGAGTACGTTAAGCTTGGATATACAGTATATCAGCCGGAAATTTGTCCGTAAAACCCCCCAAAGGAGGGGATGTTAATATGTAAGAGCTGAAAATACTTAGTGTAGACCTCTAGTGGTCGACACAAGGTGCAGAAATTATGTTTTTATCGCATCTTGCTTTTGCTGTCCTTGAGTTAGAACTTGTGATCCCTTGGAGTACCAAAGTAATATTATTAGTATGCATATACCCTCATATCCCTAAGACTCTGTCTCAGCTTGTGTGTTACTTATACCTGCCACCGCTCCTTAAGCAAGCGCTGAGGGCACAAAACTCCACGTACCTATTCTAAATTAGGCGTTATTAATAGTTTATTTTTAACAGTAGGGATTGATAAGTTAATTGCCGGAACCTTTTCTTTGGTTGCTGTTATTGATGATATAATTTGTTTTATGATATAAGTTATACATAATCAAATGAGAAATTTGTGTTTTTTTTTTATGCTCATAGAGTAGCCCCAATTCAGAGCTCGGAGAACGGTAACCACCCTTTCGACTTGAAGGCCTTGTGCTTTCATTCAGAGCTTAACCTCGCCGTACACTAGGATACTGCTGCCATCGAACAACTTTCTTAAGGAAAGCCTCTCGGACGCCAGCATGTAAATGTATGTAAAGATTAAATCACTTTTTCGTGTGATAAACGCATAATATGCTTTAGCAATTCTCCCTTCTACTTTAAGACTTCACCGTCACTGAGAGCTTTATCATGATTTTAATGCTAAGTAGGTATTCATGTCAGTGAGATGTAAGAGACCCAAGGGGTCTATAGTTCTCTATTGAACTAAACATGAAAGTTATGAATATTCAAAAGATTGAAAATAGGAGTCAGAAATGACTGAAAGTTAAACAGCAAGCTTTTTAACGATTGTTTCCTACCCTTGCAACAGTAGTAGTGAACTGATAAAAATTTCCCCCTCTGCCCAGCTCAGAGGAATATCACGAACAATATTAAACAAGTGAGAAATGCGCCGAAGTTTCTTCGGCTCAATTGAGTTTTCTGTACAGCGTATAATCAAGGCCACCGAAAATAGATCTATCTTTTGGTGGTCTCGGAATAATGCTGTATGAGCCGAGGCCCATGAAACTTTAACCACGGCCCGGTAGTGGCATGTCCTATATCGTTGCCAGACGCACGATTATGGCTAACTTTAACCTTATACAGTAGTAAAACTACTGATACGTTTGATGATTGGAGGGTGGATGATCAATATACCAATTTGCAGCCCTCTAGCCTCAGTAGTTTTGAAGATGTGAAGGCGGACAGAAAAAGTTCGGTCGGACAGACAAAGCCAGCACAATAGTTTCCGTTTACAGAGAACTAATAGGGTCAGGTGTAATTCAAATCAGCGAACTGGGAGCAATGTCGTGACAAGATTATCGTCATTTCCACTACAGTCATGATGACTGACAACCTAAATACGCTCTCCATAGGAAAAAAAGTAACCAGCAGAAAGGATGTGGATGCCGCGAGAATTGAGTGAGAAAGGAAAATAAACATACCTTTTGAGTAGCTGGATCTCATTGGAACTGGCGTACGAAGAATCGCGACTGATCAAGATGAAACAACAAAACGGAATTCCGTGACGCAAGAGAAACAAAAACTTCGTGGAAGAAGAAGAAGAAGAAGAAGAAGAAGAAGAAGAAGAAGAAGAAGAAGAAGAAGAAGAAGAAGAAGGAGAAGAAGAATGAACTTAGAACAGGTGTCACAAAGTAACGTTCAAAAGAGAGGCACTTACCTAAGGTGAAAATAATACCATGGTGGTGTATGCAGAAACATTTCATTATACCTCCATGGCGTCCGATCAGTGACGTTAAATAACGTTGGACGACCGCCTAGAAACCCCAGATTCAGTCAGTGGTAAAGGGCATAGGACTGGCAACATCATCCCTGCAGAGAGAGAGAGAGAGAGAGAGAGAGAGAGAGAGAGAGAACCTTGAACAGCGAGGCAAAGTGTGAATTAAAATTGCATGTTCTCCCTATAAGATTAATGAGTAAACAGAAGCTGAATATGAAATGAGTCTTGGGGATTACGAAGAAGGCTATCATACCAAAAAATATCTACCACAGAGAGTGAAACCTAAATTTTTCTCTAGTGTCTACATTGCGGTAAGTAACAGATAAACCGCTGTGGAAAACAGTGATGAGAGGCTGATGACACTTTCGTGAAGATGAACTGGAAACGAGAAAGTCGTGTTAGAAGAAGAGGAAAAGGTTTGTGAATAGGACCATCGAAAGTGCAGAGGTAAAAAAAAGAAAAGGCCTAGAGAAAATGAAAATTTGTAAAAGAGAAAAATAAAGATAAAAGGAATAATTTCTAAGCTCAAATTCAAAGGAAGGAATGAGTGAGTGACTTGGGAAATAGGGCGGAGAGAGAAGACGAAAGAAGACAAGGAAGAGACTCAATTCACTGCAACAGAACTCCTGAAAACTGGAATCCGGAAAGGGTAACTCGGCTTTGGAGATTACCTTGCCTTGCCTGATTTGGTCATATATAAGTTTTCTTTCTTTTCTTCTTATATTTTTCGCTGTATCTCAAACTTTTGCGCATATCCGCGTACAAAAAACAACAATAAATAAAAAAAAGTCCACTTGCTATTAGCATGAGCCTGACTGATAGGTATAAAGTTTTTCTCTGTCTTTAAAGGCCACTAAAAACCAATAATTTAATGAAAGGCGAAAATCATGGTTTGTACGAGAATGAATACTTACGATGATTACGCTGGAAACAGAATTTAACTTTCAGCAAAAAATAAACTTGGAATGAACTTAGGTGAAACAGACTTTTGTAACTCTGGTAAAAATAAAATTATAAAATGTCACCCATCAATCCGATAGTGACTAAGAAGACACAATCTGGTCTAAATTAATTTTAAATCCTAAGCTTCAACCACAAGATAAAATTTTTTATCGAAATCATTGTAAAACACTCGGTTTTTTTTCTGAGAGACAAACATGGGTCGCCATATACCATCAACACGATCACCAAAAATATTGAATAAAATGTATATAATTTGACAAGAAGTTTTCTTTAAGTTATAAAAGTTAGTTGTAAAATCTTACTTTAGTAATGATTGATCGAATGTATAAACGATCAATAAATAATATATATATATATATATATATATATATATATATATATATATATATATATATATATATATATATATATATATATATATATATATATATATATATATATATATATGATTGTCATACATAATCACATATGTGATTACCTCCCCAAAATTCATAATGACAATATTCTCTTACGACCGATTCTTTCATCATTGAATACCCCTACTCATAAATTAGCTAAGTATCTAGTTTTCCTCCCCGAACCTTTAACCAGCAACACCTGCTGTACACTCTTAGGAACTTCATGGATTTTAAGAATGGGGTCTTGAACCAGGACTCAGACCTTCATATGTCGGCTATGTTATCGAGTCATTGTTTATAATTTATGTCCCTAATAAGGAAACTACTGATACTATTTAAAACATATAATATCCTTACGAAAACTGTTTCCTAATTTTAACAAATAGCATTTTAAACAGTTTCTTGACTTGGCCGTGCAGGGCGCGGTATTTTTTTTTATGGTAATGCGTTCAAACAAGTGGAGGGGATGGCGATGGGCAGTCCTCTCGGCCCCAATATCGCCTACTTGTTTATGAGCTCCCTGGGGAGTCATTTTTAGATTCCTGCCCCTCCAATTTTCACCCCTGACTATATCGACATTATTTGGATGACGCATTCGGTCTTTTTAGACATGATTTTAATTCTCCGATGTTTCATGATTTTGTTAATATCCAGCACTCCATTATGGAGAAGGAAATATGCAAATCCCTCCCTTTCCTGGATCTAAGTATGTCCAGGGACTCTGTGCGTTTCCATACTATTATATACAGAAAGAGTACTTTTACTGGGATGGGTACTGTTTTTTACAGTGCGTAACATATTAGTTTTAAATTAAATGCTATTTTTTCCCTTCTCCACAGGGCCTTTACTCTGACTTCGTCTTTGCAAGCTTTCCATAGGGAAACTGAGTTCCTGACAGTTTTTTTTTTTTTTTTTTTAGAAATAATTGTTTTTCTTCAAAACATTTTTATAGAGTTTTTAGAAAGTTGTTGTTTATGGATTTTGAGGAGCCATAAGTCATTTATAATGTTCCCAAACTAGAAATCTATGCTAAATTTCCATTCCTTTCCAATGGTGATTTCATCAAAAACGTTATAAAGGTTGCAATGGATGGATTCTCTTTCAAAGCCACCTGTGTCCGTTTTTACATCTGTAACGTAGCAAAGAAAGAAATAAAATTAATTTCAATTGTTTCAGTTACTAGAACTGAGGGTTTCCACTCGCCCCTTCATAAACTCTCTCCTTCATTCCCCAAAATGGTTAAGCCTAACCCTTCTCTCTGTTCAAATGACTGCCTAAGGCCTTGTTTCCAGGTGACCTTCGAAGATGCTTTCGACGGCGTCAGACAACGGGCAAGGGAGGGGCCAAAATGAGAAAGTTGGCGCCACGCTATGTTAACCCTCCACGAGGTTGACTGCTGCCATGTGGCCTATAATAGAAAACATGACAAAGATTGACCTGTGCGCCACCTACCAGACGCAAACGGCGTAATCTCCGAAGGTTATTTATAGATGATGCAACGGAAATCGAGAGAGAAGAGCGCAGAACACCACCGAGGACAGATGTTAACCTTGCCTGACCCTCGAACTTTCCACGTGTTCGACCCAGATGCTCGAACCAGTACGCCTTCGGAGTGGCATTCCCTTTAATTCCCTCCTCCATCGCCAGCACCCTATCGAATGAGGACACCGTCATCTTGACGAAGGTAATGTACCGAAATAAAGTTTCTTAGTCAGTCACGATTCCTGTTATTTCTGTCTGATTTTTTCTTTTATTTTCCATTGTGTGATCACCTTCAGTATTTTTGCGTTGGAGCATTCAGTGTTAATGTAATTATGCATTCAGTGTTGAACTGAGTTATTTGGCACCAATTCTTGCAAGTAACCGTCTTGCATATATTGCAGATAGGCCTCGACTGTGGAATCACTCGGCTCTATCCATGTGCAGTCCCCCTTCTAACACCCACGGCAACATTTCCTGTTATGAAGACATCATCGGCGTAGAATATTTATTCTGTGTAGGATTCATTCATTTAACAAGCCCTTTTTGTTACCTGCCCAGTAATTCGTCATTCTTCTGATCTGTGTTTGTTATGTAAATATAATTATTAAGAGAACCTTGAGTTTACATAATTTTCCCTCACATGAAGAAGGCCCTAAACCACAGATTTTCCCTTGTTTGTCTACGAAGTTGTCCTAATATTGAGTCAGATGTGTAATAAATACAGTAGATTTCTTGATAATGTAAGGAACTCCTTGCGTTCATCCGTTGCCGCCCAGAATCAAGTAAGTATCCCCTTGACATTCGTAGCAAGGTCATTAACCAAGAATTTCCATTTGATAACATCGAACTTAATCCGAAAAACCCGCAAACACTTGGGTCTCTTTTCAGATCTAAGGACAGACTGTGTCCGTCTCTAACATCCAACGTCATTTATAAATATACTTGTCCAAAGTGTGAGTTGGGAACCTATGTGGGATGTACGAGACGAGACGCCTACTGAAAGTCCGTGTCTGTGGCCTTCAGGGCGTCATTTATAGGACGGGATGCAGATTACCCAGGCCTGAATTATCAAATATACGTAATCCCTCTGCAATCTGCCACACACAGTTTGATATAAATAATTTCAAAATAATAGTTACTGTCCAGCATGAAAACGAGCTCAGAACTTGAGAATCAATTTTCAAAAAGCGCTCGATCCATTGTCAAATGTCCATATCATACCTTTGTTTAGGCTATCGCCTAACTGTTCTGCTGTTTTGTTTACTTCCTATCCCTGTTTCACCTTTCATGTTTAGTCAATTTTAGCCGCGTATTGGGTAGGTTTGTTTTAGAGGGAAAATTTTTTTTTATTCTATATGCAGTGACGTTCCTTTTTTCTTATTAAAATACATTGTGTCATTGCAGTCTTGAAAATGCAAAGGATTATTGTGAAACGCCGTCGACCACAATAAATAATGATAATTGTTCTTTTGCCTTTCCATCTGCCCTTGATATCCATATGCTGGGCTTCGGCCTTTATCATTGTATTATATATGATTATAGGCACATTAACACGTGATTTATTTATCACACATCATCACAGGTGAACAAATAAGAGGCTGTGTGCATCCTGTCCGATTTACTTCTAAGCCATTAACGAGGGACTGATACATAGTGGTAGAAATCACAATATATATATATATATATATATTAAAGGGTATAGAACGGACAAACATACGAAACAATCGGAGACTACAATTCCACACCTGGCAAGTGTCAAAGGGGAGGGGCGACAAAAATCTCTACTGCCCTCCTTAAAATTTAAACATTTTATAAAGTTCTTTTGGAATTATATGAACAAGTTTAGACATGCCTTGACTGATATTCATGCTATGACAATATTTTATTAGAATAAAATACATACATACATAATACACTATGTTATATACAAAGCTGTTTTGTAATATATATTGGAAGAAAGAAATTAGTTTTAATTTCATCTATTTTAAAACGACCCGTAAGGAAGAAAAATTCAGTAAGTTTTTCTATCAGTTACCTTTAGAACTTTCCTACCGTCCCGTGGAAGTAACATGTAACTGAAATTAAGGGTACGTTTCCTTAACTGCTAAAAAAAAGGTTGATTAATCTGCTCTGGATTTAGAATGTCTTTTCTCTAGAGAAAGGAAACTTGGAGTTGTATGAAAATTATGAGGGGATTTCATAATAACTGGAGTAATAGTTCAGCCAGTTTCCAGTAAACCCAAATTAACTCATTTTCAAACGGCGCAGGTATATATAATAGGAATTTATTTTTACGATTAGGCCTCATCCAATTTATCAGGTTAAGAAGGATTCTTACCAAACAATAAAAAAAAAAAAACAGCAGTAAAGTAAGTTAATTATAAATTCTACCCCTAAGCAAAATTTGTTGGGGGCAGTTTTTTTTTTATTGATAGTAGAAAATAAAAATGTCTCTTTTTGGATTCCCCGATCTTTTCTTGAAGTTATCGTAATCATGTATGAAATTTTTCTGTTTGCTTTTTCTTCACATTTTCTTCTGTGCTTCATTTCGTCACTCTTAAAATTTAATTATCCTCATAGTTAACTTCATTACCTAAATCATGATCTGCCAAAGTAGAAGCCGAGGTATGATTATTCAAGGTTAAAATTAATCCTCAACTTTCGACTATGTTAGGTGAAAGTATTCAAATTTGTTTTCCTTTTCTTTAATTCCTTTTATTTAGAAGTTAGTTTAACTGTAGCCAAATATTTCATCAGTAGTATCATAACATGTTAGTTTCTTTAGAAAGGTGACGGAAATAATGAGACATCCATCTGCCCTCTGCAATTTCGTGCGGCAGTGGCAGTCTAACTGGTCATTGACTGGAGATCTGAGAAAATAAATGGCAGTCCTCCCTCATTCCCCTACTTCCATATCCTCAAATATCACGGCATCTCTCTCTCTCTCTCTCTCTCTCTCTCTCTCTCTCTCTCTCTCTCTCTCTCTCTCTCTCTCTCTCCTCTTTTCCCCAAACTATCCATTAAATGATTATCAGAAAAAAAAGCGTGTTACTGGATATTACAGCTGTAATTTACCACAGACCAAATATGAATCATTAGGTGTCCATCAGAGACATCGTTTCCCTTACATGTTTGTTGAAGATGTTTATTTATTTAGGCATCTGTTTATTTACTTGGTTGTCCTGAAGACATCTCGTAAAATCAATGATGAATTTCGGTAAAAGTCTTCAGTTAGGTATTTTTTACCTTGTATTTTTATATGATTTTGTGAAGTACTTTGTGCTGGTTATGATTCAAACTTATTAAAAATTTATATACAGTATATATATATATATATATATATATATATATATATATATATATATATATATATATATATATATATATATATATATATATATATATATATATATATATATATATATATATATATATATATATATATATGTATAACTGAATCACGAAATATGGAATATGATGAATATATAAATAAAGATATTCCACAGAAGAAGCAGAAACACTGGAGTGCTAGGGCTTTCGACACTAGTCCGTTACTTAGCAGGACTAGTGTCGAAAGCCTCGCAGCACTCAGTGTTTCCATTTCCTAAATGAATTTATCTTTATATATATATATATATATATATATATATATATATATATATATATATATATATATATATATATATATATATATATATATATATATATATATATATATTATATGTGTGTGTGTGTGTGTGTGTGTGTGTGTGTGTGTGTGTGTGTGTGTGTGTGTGTGTGTATAATTCAAAATATTAATTTCATTTTCGGTGAAAAAACAATGTTATGTTATCATTTCGGGGCGTTTCGTTTCCGCGAGATATCTCAGTGGGTCATTGATGGTTTTCTATAAAGTTATAAGGGAAGAATTGATCAGAATATAACTGGATCCAGATTTCGATGCGAACCGAAGAGTTTCTTCTTCTTTTTCTTTAAGTTATTCCAGCGTTATGATATTGAGTGCGAAGAGGTTTAAACGAAAATTTGGAAATTGTCTTCTTCAATAAAATCTGAAAGAGTCGTAAACTGTCTTCACGGGTCAGATTTCCTACGAATCCGGATGCATAAGAAGAGTCGCATGACTCAAAATATGCGCTCATCATGGTAGGCGTTGGTACCGATGAGATTACCGACAATTAGTGTGTTTTTTTGGGATGGGGTAAATTTTCAATCATTTACCCTATATTCAAAGGTTATATTGTTTTTATGAACGATTTCTTTCTAGAATTAACAAAGAAAACACACATTTTGCAATAAATGAGCATTATAAAAAAGGCATACAAAAAGGAAAATTGAATAAGATTATGATTTTAACTATATGAAAGAACCCTTATTTAATAGAGAAGCATTAATCAGAAGAATGTAACTGCATGTCATATGTTCCACTCCATGATCATTTACGACTTAAAGCTTTGGAAAGGGCTTCAGTCCCTAGATCTGCCTTCGAGCATCGTAACCCCTGAGGGATAGGAGCCAATAGAGACTAATTATGATCCATGTTGTGGGAGGTCAGCAAATGGGACAAGGATGCCTTGGGGAAAGACAACGAGCGCACAGAAAGGAAAATACTGAGAAGGGAAACGACATTTTTATCACTCCCCCATTTGTCTCATATAAAGAAGGAACGCGCTCATCTCGCTCTCTCAGTTTCATGTTTCAAAAAGTGTGTATCTGTGTGTATGACTGATAGATATTACAAATGGAACGAATTTCTCTGTCTCTGTCTCTCCATTTACCACGTAACATCCGTTCCAGTTTTTTCATCTGTATCTGGGTCATCATCCCTCTTCAACTTTAGGTAGCTGTAAAAAAAGCAAACGAAAAATTACCATGAACTGTCAAAGCCTAAACGAGACCAAATAGAACGGAAACTGGGAAAAAGGCCAAGTCACGTTAAAACGTTCTTTAGACAGATACAAAAAGAGAGCGGAAAATGGATTATGCTCCAGAAGTATGACTTGATACGAGTTCCTTTGTCTGAAAACAATTCTACAAAAAAATCACATAAATGTCTGACAACCGATGAAAGGGAGAATATAACCATTTAAGGTAGATATTTTCAAAAAACAAAATCCTTTGATGGATTTTCCGAACACTGTGGAATGATAGGGGGAAAACTGATGTTTACTCAAACGGTATTTGGGATCAGTCTCAAGAAGCAAGCAGTTTTTTTTTTCAATAAAGGATAAAAACTAAGAAAAAGGGGAAAAATCGGAACAAAGGCTAAGAAAATATGGGAAAGATTTGAATGAAAGATGAAAAACTTGCTAACGCACTTGTGTGTGTGTATATATATATATATATATATATATATATATATATATATATATATATATATATATATATATATATATATATATATATATATATATATATATATATATATATATATATATATATATATATATATATATATGTGTGTGTGTGTGTGTGTGTGTGTGTGTGTATGTATACATATACATATATACACACACACTGAACGTAGTGAGTTCTCGTGTTCTGTGGTTCGTGCCCATGAGACGACGAACTTCTTATCTATATATACTGTATATAAAAATGGATGTATTATGTATGTGTGTGTGTGTGTTTCACATACACTCTGAAACGCGTTGTGCAATTTCAACCAAACTTGGTATACATATGACTTACCATCTGGGAATGAACACTGTGGGGGTAATACTGCGGGAGCTCTGTTAGGTCCCATTTGTAACTTTCACGTCACCTCAATTTGACTTTTGATATTTTAAATATGGTGTCTCTGGATGATATAAAATAAGGTGGTACGTTTAATCTTATGGTCGTAATCAAAGGTGACGGTCATTTTGTACTCTGTCTCCAGGTAGGTCAACAACGAATTTTTGCGAAAATCTTAAATAATGATTTATTTGGCACTGTAGACTAATTTTACCAGGACTAATTTGCTAATATTTAACAAACAATAAGCAAAGATGTACCAAATATCAATAACAAAGGTCAAACTGAGGGTCACTGAAGTGCATGTGGGACCTAACTCAGCTCATGTGGTAAAACTGTAGGTACATTTCTATGATTACATCAAAAGTGATTGGACAATACCTTCCTCATAAAAAATTGCTTTTATCCTCTACTTCCTGATACTAGTGTAAAAAGAACGTCTGACAATTC
Organism: Macrobrachium rosenbergii; assembly: GCF_040412425.1. Taxonomy (NCBI): domain Eukaryota; kingdom Metazoa; phylum Arthropoda; class Malacostraca; order Decapoda; family Palaemonidae; genus Macrobrachium; species Macrobrachium rosenbergii. The sequence goes on from NC_089766.1 coordinate 35,349,012, forward strand.
ATCTGGCCCTTCGTCTACAATACAGCTCATTCATGATGAGAAGAGCAGAAATTTCAATTTATGTCATTTGTCAGCATGTAAAAGACAGTGAAGCAAACAGCAAACTCACTAGCACCCATGACGGTAGAATTGTTTTAATAGAGACTTCAAAAATACTGCAGGATGGCCTGTTGACAATATATCTGAAAATGACCTGTCAGAATTCAAATATGTCAAGACATGCCATGCTGCATAAAAAAGAACAGGTGAGAGACATTCACAAAAACCGTCAACATGCAAGCGAACTCCTGAACCATCTACTAAATCATTTTCATCAAGTCCTGAGAACCGCCAGAAAAGAACCAAAACAGCATCTGCTTCGAATTCCAAGGGAAAAGCATGCATTATCTGTAATCAAATAAAATGTCAGGGCGATACTAAAAGATATCGCATTTCCGATAAAATACAAGCACAAAACTTACTCAGAGCTACTGCTTTTAGTAAGGACAGTGTCCACACAAGAACAATCTTCCTAATGACTGCTGGCGATGTTTTTGCAGCAAATGTTATGCATCACAAGAACTGCTTGAACGAATGCTTCAAACAATTTCAGCGAGATGTGGAATCTCTGGTGGCATTTGAAGAGCAAGATGAAAGTCCACAGATGAAAATGGTGTTCGAGGAACTGATGAACACCACCGAGATAACACATCAAACCTCCACCAGCTCAGATTAATTATGACTTAAATAAAGAAACTGTTAAGATCTTGCAAATCATTGACTATGCTCTCTTAAGAAACTATGCTCTCTTTAGAAACTTTGATCTTTACTAATATCTGAAATAACGCCAACCTCCTTCTATTTAAGAAAAGAAGGAATCATACGTAAATAAAAAAAGGCTGATTTTGCCATTGAACTAATGAAATTACTTCCTAAGGAGACATCATCATCACTAACATCAATTGTGTATCGTCGTAGCATTACCATAGACTTCATGGGGCACGCCAGGAAAGTTCCAATGAAGCAGATGAAATTGAAAACATACAGAGACTTTGCACAGAATCTGTGGAAATCGTTTCAATCTCATTCAAGTACACGAAGTCGCATTGACATTGTATGTGATTAGTACAAGGATTGGGGTATTATAGGCAGTGAGAGTAATCGAAGAAAAAAGCAGAAGGTGTAGTAACGTACATATCTAACATGGATCAGCCTTTAACCGTTGAGATGGAAAAATTTTGGGATCTCTCGGAGAGCAAGGTTGCATTTCAGAGTGTTCTCATTCAGTGGGTCAAGGAAAACGTTACTGACAAATGTCTCCTCTTGGGTGGATCACATAAAGACAGTGAAACAATGTGTTTTAGTATCATAAATGGATCAGTCAAAGCTGAGCGACTAATTACAAGCTCTCATGAGGAAGCAGACGATCATATAATAATGATTCACGTTAACCATGCTGTCAAAGTTGGGAGATTTAATAGCACTGTCATTGCATCTCTTAGACACTGGTGCATTTGTGTCTGCAACACACCACTATAGTAAATTGAGGAACTTTAACTTGAAGGAACTCTGGTTCATGTCTGTCCACAGTCAATCTAGAAGTGTAATTTCCATTCACGACTTGGTTAGGACCATGGACTCAGATCTCATAGATATATTGCCTGCAAACCATGCACTCACTGGGTGCAACTCTACTAGCAAAGTAGGTACTAAAACAAAAGCTTTCATCGAAGGGAGAAAAGGTGCTTACAGTTTCTTGTGTAACTTTGGAAAAGAAGAAATTAATGATGAGATCATTACTAATGCTAAGAAGTTCCTTCTCAAACTCATAACGTCATGTGATGTTGAGAGTTTTGATATAGAGCGATTTCCTCCTACATCTGCCTGTATCAAACAGCATATTCTAAGGGCCTAACTGCCGTGCTACATGTGGTTTCATGCTCCATTCCTTGCAGATATTCATCTGAATCCTCTTGACTACTGATAAATGCTTGCTGATGACGAACATTTGTTACCACTAATCATGGCAGAAGCACCCATTCCAGATGAGTTCCCAGGTCCTTGTAACTGTTTAAAGTGTGTCCAACCAAAAGTTTGCTCATGTCGACAGAGGAAAATTACATGTTACCATTTTTGCAAATGTGAGGCCAATTTATTATACAAAAATCCACTGAATCCAGAGCAACCATGGAGGGACTGAGAACAGCATCAATAACACCAGCAAGTACCTTGTATGCACATCAAATGGTGTTCAGTTTTCTATTTGTATTACTGTTGGTGATGAAGTATACATATGGAGTTACATGTTATTTTTGGGGAAATACTTTACTTCGATGTTTAGTAAGGAATTATCAGCTCATAGGAATACGAAGCATAAAATCTCCAATTTGTCTTTAGAAACCCATTTTAGCCCTTCGGCTCTAAAATAATAATATCATCAAATTTATTACAAAGTGAGCATTACTGTATTTGCAGAACTCTATTGCTATAATATCGTAAGCCAGGACCTAAAATGGCCGCCATTTGTAATTCAGTATATATGTCGAAAACTTTAATTTTTTTCTTGTAGATTTATTTTAGGCCTTAAATTCTATTAGAATTTTATTCAGCATCAAACTTCTTTTCGAACAAGATATAACATGCTCATGATTGCAGAACTATAAAACTGCACTATTTAGCACCAGGGTCCAAAATGGCCACCAACTTTAATTCAATATGGTGGACAAAAGACTGTGAAACCTGACACGCCACCTCTTAATAAATGCTCCAGAAACATCATATTTACAGTATCAAAAGTCAAAATGAGGTGACATGCAAGTGCACACAGGACTTAACACAGATCCTAGAGTATAAGACATCATTGGCATCAAAGGGTGTGTTGTGGGAAGGGGCTGAAATGTAAAAATTACAGAAAGCAACAGATATTAGTGCCCAGTCCATAGTTCTTGAGGTCGCTGAGATGAATAGTGACACTCCCGATGCCCTTTAAGTCCAAGTGTGGGAAGGGGGTAACATGTAAAAATAACCGAAACGACAGATATTAGTGTATAATCCATAGTTTTCGAGGTTGCTGAGATTAATAATGATACTCCCGATGCCCTTCAAGTCCAAGGGGGCCGGGTGAGAAGGGGGTGGGAAGGTGGTGACATGTAAAAATAAGAGAAACAACAGATATTAGTGTCTAATCCATAGTTTTCGAGGTCCCTGAGAAGAATAGTGAAACTCCAGATGCCCTTTAAGTCCAAGTTGAGCCCCAATAGTGGGGTGGGGTTGAGAAGGGGTGGGAAGGGGGTGACATGTAAATATAACGGAAAAGGGCAGATGATAGTGTTTAATCCATAGTTTTCAAGGTCACTGAGAAAAATACTGACACTCCTAACGCCCTTTATGTCCAAGTTCAGTCCCGATAGGAAGGGGGTTGGGAAGGGGCAGGAAGGTGGTGACATTTAAAAATAACCAAAAACTACAGATTTTAGTGTCTAATCCATAGTTTTTGAGGTAGCTGAGATGAACAGTTAAACTCTTGATGACCTGTAAGTCCAAGTTCAGTCCCGATAGGAAGGTGGGTGAGAATAGATGAAAAATAAAATGTCAAAAATGACAAATGTTAGAGTCTAATCAATAGTTTTCGAGATTGTTGGGATGTACAGAGACACTCCCGGTGCCCTTTAAGTCCAAGTTCAGCCCAGATAGGAAGCAGGGGCGAGAAGTGGTGAAATATAAAATATAAAAAAATGCTGGGCAATGTAACTGAAGCAACTATCTTAACAGGAATGGAGAGAGAGAGAGAGAGAGAGAGAGAGAGAGAGAGAGAGAGAGAGAGAGAGAGAGAGAGAGTTTATCAGTTGTCAGTCAGAGATTTCCCAGGCAGCGTCGGTTTACAGTTTGGTTTACATATATATGCATATATTATTTCCGATGTAGAGTGAATTGAATACTAAACGACATTTGCAGCTTAATTCTTGTATATAAATCAACGGTGATGTGATAAAAATTAATATATATATATATATATATATATATATATATATATATATATATATATATATATATATATATATATATATATATATATATATATATATATATATATATATATATATATATATAATGGTTTTAGTTTGAAATATGCTCTGTGAGATAGGTTGCAACGATTTAGGTAATTTAGCCTTGTGATTCTGACTTCGTGGGTACAGGAAAACGTAAAAAAGAGGAAAACAAAGGAGAATTTCATATAGGGCTCTTGTTACTGAGGAAATATTACGTAAAACACGTGGGCACATTTAACTGAGTGTATTTACATAAATGACATCAGTACGGGAAAGAGGAACTCAAGTAGATTGAATGAAACTGGGGAATTCTGGACACAAAAGCGTGACTGAAATGGGGCTCTTCAGGGCACAGAGAGTTTTCGAGGCGCTTAGAAGGCAGTCCGTGGATGACCGATTTAGGGCGAGTTTCTTCCATGGTGAGATGCAAATTTCGAAACTCCAAGCAATGGCGTGTGGGCTCAAGGCATGGTTGGTGGAGCAAACCTTGGAATGCGGTCAGGGCAACATACTTTGGAAAGGGCCACGTGGGTAGGATGCAAGGGCATCAATGAGGCCAGGTTTGAGGGCGTAACTTGTCTCGAGACGTCGTGGGTTTCTCCTTTTCTCCCCTCCTATGGGGCAGGGTGCGTCCAAACAGGGGTTTTGACTCATTGCACCTGCTGCTGAGTTAGTCAATTTGCCTGTAAGAAAACGCCCAAGACAGATCACTTTTTTCCTCGAAGGAAAGTTCTGTTTTTGTGTTAATCTTTTAAACCCTTGTTTTCTGACCATTCTAAATCGATAGACAGATTCTATCGATAAAGTAAATGAAACACAACAAAGATGATTAATCTTATAATAATCATAATATATATATATATATATATATATATATATATATATATATATATATATATATATATATATATATATATATATATATATATATATATATATATATATATATATATATATATATATATATATATATATATATATATATATATATATATATATATATATATATATATATATATATATATATATAGTATATATATGTATATATGAATTTTATCGCATCACCGTGATTTATATACAAGAATTAAGCTACAAATGTCGCTAGTTTGATATTTATGGTGGTAATTTCTCTTATACAGCTTCACAAAATTTGCAACTTCATTTTTTCTAATTGCTGAATAGGCTCGTCCAACCAACTGAATTTTGCCGGTAGTTTTAGATTCGTCTGCTTCTTGATCTGAATGATGAGATAAAGAAGCAGCCACATATTAATGGCCCTCGCGCTAATTTGCTGTTCAAACTCTCGCGCTTTGCATACCTACAAACTCTGATGCATGGAGTTAGGCAACAGGTAGTCCGTTCAGTACTAACAAAGAACTGTTCACATATCAAGAGGATTAGATGTATATCATACAGGCCGATATTTATAGCCACTCATATATATATATATATATATATATATATATATATATATATATATATATATATATATATATATATATATATATATATATATATATATATATATATATATATATATATATATATATATATATATATATATGTGTGTGTGTGTGTGTGTGTGTGTGTGTGTGTGTGTGTGTGTGTGTGTGTACTATAAATATCTGCGCGTATGATATACATCTAATCCTATTAATACGTGAACAGTTCTTTGTTAGTATTGAACGAACTACCTGTTGCCTAACTCCATGCATCAGCGTTTTAGGTATGCAAAGCTTTCTTTATCTCATCATTCAGATCAAGAAGCAGACGAATCTGAAACTACCGGCGAAATTCAGTTGGTTGGACGAGCTTAGTCAGCAATTACAAAAATGAAGTTCCAGATTTTGTGAAGCTGTAGATAGAAATTGCCACCATAAATACCAAGTTAGCGCAAGTACCCTCGTATGTTGTGTTTCTTTACATCTGCATTCCTCATCAAGTTGCCGACAAGGATGGAACTCGCAGCGAAATCCTGCTCTCTTAGCTTACTTAGCTTAGCGATTACAGAATACGATATGACAGTTTTTGTGAAGCTGCACAAGTTTTATACTGTCTAAGTGGTTATGAGTCAACTTAAATGGTGTACAATTTTACGTCACCAGTTGTGACGTAGACTCGAATGGTTATTCTATGATTCGAGGATTAGACGATAAAGTAGAATATTTTACACATTATATCTCTTTAGCCAGAGTTATAGCTCTTGTAAGAACTGAATAGCTTAATTCATTTATTTTATATTGATCATTACAAACGTTATGTAGTTTGAATTCTCGATGATACTGAGTATTTAGACATAAGTATTGTATTCTTAAAACCTCATAAAGAATTAAGAGTAATAGAGACGTATTCGTCAAACACGTAATACAACTACGGTCATTTTATTTCTGTTGTGTATTCAACATTAATAACTGGTACAGAGTGCTTGCAGGCAAGGCTCCATGTTCAGATTGGCCGTCTTGTACACTACCTGATTTCACTGAAGTATAATTGCGTGTGACCTGTGCCGACTGGCGGCACTGTTGGCAGTCAATAAAATTTCATTATGGGCATATGAGTCCATTTTCTCAGTAGACACGCTAGGAATACAAACACCGGGATGCTTGTATCTCTGATATTCACTCTAGATGAACAGATATATATATATATATTATCACATAGAAACATACAAACATATATATATATATATATATATATATATATATATATATATATATATATATATATATATATATATATATATATATATATATATATATATATATATATATATGTCGGATTCACTATACCTTGGAATAACTTACACACAAAGAGAATCATAACTGATAAGTGCTTCGTCCCTGACAGGATTGAACTATTGCCAGGTTTACAAACAACGTTAGACACTGACTTTGACCACCCGACTATCACGGGGGATATAAGTCGATATCGACTCTGCTGTAGAGATACCTGTCTAATTTAGTGCTTCCTTGGTCATTTGAAATTACTCTAGTTATAAGAATGTCGTCACAGAAAAGGGAAAATCAAACTGCCCTGTTTCAGAGAGAGAGAGAGAGAGAGAGAGAGAGAGAGAGAGAGAGAGAGAGTGTGGTGTGTGAGTGTGTGTGTGTGTTTGTGTTTGTGTGCTTACGCGAGTGTAGAGTTATTTCAGTAGATGTTCACAAAATTTCTGTCATACGAAATAATATATTAAGATCTGTTTCAGAAAGCAGGTGGGCAAAAGTATGGAAATTGGATGAGCCAAAATGAAAAGGTCAGTTTTGATATCAGCGGAGAAGAAACATCAGCATTAACAATGGCTCATGAACTTTAAAACGCAAAAATGTATGAAATCTAAAATGCATATTTCTGTGAGATACGTTTTCAACAGTTCTGGATCAAAGGTCATTGACTAATTAGAAAGAGCTGTGATCATAATAGATATATGGTAATGATGTAAAATCATCATTAAAGTGAGCTCAGTAAAAGTTATAATCTCATTATAAAATTAATGACGGAAGCGGAGAGAGGACAAGTAAGAGCACTGATGCGGAGAGTACATGCATGCATTGCTCTTCATTAACGTTTCCCTGCATTTGCTTGTTAACTTCAGTACTACCAGAAGAGAAGAATGTATAAATTACTAAAATTAATATCTACAATTTAAAAACATACATAAATGGCTTAAATACACGGAAAACATTCCAAAAACTAAAAGATATCAGAAGTTATCTACAGTATATAAGAAAATATGGAAACAAATATTAGCGCTTTTTGAGAGGGCACGGCAGTCTGTATTAAGTCAAATTGTTAATTTTAGTAATTGACAATGTGCCTGAATACAGAAAAAATAAGATGTGGGAAAATTGAGAAATTTTGTCGGAAGTGTCTTGTAATACTTAGTTAGCCAAGAATTACATACATACATGCATGCATACATACATACATACATACATACATACATACATACATACATACATACATACATACATACATACATACAGATTTATGCATATAAAAATGTGTTAGAAATAAAGACTGCTTTGCAATACATATCCTGCAAGAAGACATTATTTTGAATTTCTTCAACGCTGACCTGTGAAAAAGAGGAATTCAAAGAGTTTTACAATCAGTTGCCTTTAGAGCCTCTTCGTGGTCCTTTGGAAGTAAGATCCGGAAGAAATTGAGGGTAAGTGTCATTAGCTGCGGGAAAGATCCCATAGATTCACAATGGATATACAATGACTACATTTTAGGAAAAGGAAAGATGATGTTGTATAGAAACTTGTAAAACTTTGCATGGCTTAGCGCTTTAGTTTAGACGGTTTCCTTTAAGCACAAAACGGCAAAGGAATACACGATAAAAATGTATTTATACGGCTAGGCCTCATCCAGTGCATCTGGATAAGAAGGATTATTACAAAACAGCAGCTTAGAACCTAAGTTAGTGAATCATAAACTCTGCCCCAAAGAAAATCCATTTGGTACCCTTTTGTTTTGATTTCTATTATCATAAAAACCTAAGTTTTCCTGTTGTCAGATGAGACTGCAAATGCCACTTTTTAGTGAACTGATGTTTTGTAACATTCTGATTTTCATCTGGTTATCTCAATCCAGATTAATTTTTTTAGCTTTTTTCACATGTTTTTCTTTCCTTAATTTCGTCCTTCTTGTGATTTTGTTATCTTCAAAATTAGTCATATGACTTAAACCATAATCTACTTTGGTATGAGGTGAAACATAATTTAAGGTGAAAATCAACTCTCAGTTTTAGTCTTAGGTGAACGTAATAAAATTTGTTTTACCTTCTTTAGTTTCTCTATATATTGAAGTTAGCTTTAATTAAAAAAGAAAAATTTCATTATGCCAAAAAATTAAGTTTTACTCATATTATTATACCGTTTATATCATTAAAACGTTTTGATTTCCTTTAGAAAGGAACGGCAATGATGAGACCTCCATCCATTCCTCATTCTACTCCCCCTACCCCTCTCTCTCTCTCTCTCTCTCTCTCTCTCTCTCTCTCTCTCTCTCTCTCTCTCTCTCTCTCTCTCTCTCTCTCCTCCGAAACCTCTTAAATGTTTATCGGAAATAAATGTTCCTCGCGATTACAGAGTGAAACTTTGCACATGTGAGATATGACCCATAACAGGTCAATGAAATAATTTAATAGCGCAGACGTTTGTTAATGTTGATATAATTATCTGCACATCTCTATATTTGCTTGGCTGTCCTAAAAAATCTCGAAGAATCAACGATAAATTTCAATGAAGATAATCAGAATACTGCTTTTGGCCTGTATTCTTGAACGATTTTGAAAAGTATTTTGTGGCAGATGTTGATCTAAAAATTGCATTCATATCTTCTTTTTTTTCTTACTTATGTTATCCATTCTTTATGACATTTAATCCCGATAAGCTTAGACGAAGTATCAGTACTGTTCCCAGTCAACAAAATCTGATGGAGGTTGTG
>NC_089766.1:35370990-35390990 GCF_040412425.1 Macrobrachium rosenbergii
AACTTGGATGATTGTTGTGTCCTTTAAATATTAATTATATGTGTTAAACTTTTAAATGCGTATTTGTGAACCCGTGTGGCATCACCCAAAAAGAATTGGTGCAGGAAATATAGTTGATTGTTTCTCAACTGCACTTTGTTGGAAAGAATATAATGTTTCTTGACTTCATGGTACATTTAAGTAAGTTAGTAAACTCCTCAGCACTGTAACTTGGTCTCATTCAAAGCTAGGGCAGGAGGGCTTAAGGTTGAATGAAATCGTACCGAATGTGGGCCTAAAACTTTAAAGTTTCACCACATTCTTTGCTAGTTATAGTAGTACTTTGCTTTGGTCCTTCGAACGAACCGGATGCCATAACGATTCACAAAGGATTTTTTTGGATGTTAAAGATAATTTACGATAAAGTTCACGTTGGTGATGGATGGCTATAAAGTCATTTTAGTGTAGCTGGCACGTGTCCAAAGTTATTTGGTGAGCAGGGTAAGGTATTGAATTACTTGGAGTGTTTTGCCAAGTAATCTATTGTTTATGGAACATTATTGTTCGTATTTAGTGATCACTCTGTGAAGAAATTCTTGTTGAATTTCGTAGCCATTTTGAACTTAGGTTTTTGACCAGATTTATTTTGTGAAGTGATGATTACATGAGTGTTTTGCCAGTAATCTATTGTTTATGGAACATTATTGTTCGTATTTAGTGATTACTCTGTGAAGAAATTCTTGTTGAATTTCACATTTTGAACTTAGGTTTTCGTGACCAGACTTATTTTGTGAAGTGATGAAGAGCACGTGGTCAAATTATCTATCATTCAGTGAATGTTATTCGACCTATGAATAAGATTAGTTATATTTTCAATCAGGTTTAGATAATTTGCCATACATTTTTGATATTTGAGCAAGTTTGTTATTGATCCATTAACAAGAAAATGGATTCCAAGATTAGGGTAGTTATTGAAAGGGAAATTATTTCCTTACAAGATTTGCTTGATGAGACAGATAACTGCATTGGTGATACTGATACACCAAAATCGACCCTTGTAATGTATGAACGTTGTCTTATTGAGGGTCTACGACGTTTTGAAGATAGTTGGTCACAGAATGTGACGATTATTTCACAGGATAGTGAATATGATAGTTTATGTAGAAGTTATAGAGCAATAACTAGATGTGTAAGGAAAGCTATTGCTACTGCACAGAAAAACTATGAGCGAGATTGACACGGGAGATATAAATCAACAGCCCGCTTTGCCTCCTCCTTCGGCTCCCATTAACCTCTCCCTCCCCTAAACTCCCAGCAATTAAGATACCTGAATTTAGCGGTGGGGAAGAACAATGGCTTGCATTTTGGGATATATTTAACAGTTTAGTTCACGATCGTAGGGATATTTCCAATGTGATTAAGTTTTCTACCCTCAGAGCTAGTTTAAAGGATAACGCCTTTAAAGCCATAGAAGGTTTGCCTGTCACTAATGCCAATTATTCAGTAGCTATTCAGACCCTTAAGGAGAAGTATGATAATAAGGACAAATTGAAACGTAGACTTATGTCCAAATTAACGCATTTAGTCCCTCCCAGTCATACAATAGAGGATTTGAACACGTTCAAATTGGAATATGAGAAGATTATTTTACAAATGAACACATTGAATTTAGATGTAGAGGCCATGAACCCCATTTTCTCTAGTATAATATGCGAGAAATTATCACCTGAAACACGTAAGGCTATAGCTAATAAACATAATAGTATGTCTCTTGATTTAAAGCAAATTTCCTCAGGTTTGAAATATGTTTGTGAATTAATGGAATTTTGTTACGAAGGTGAGAATTCTAATAAGAGAAAACGTGATCAGGGTAACTATTCTAAAGTGATTCCCTCAAATGTGCAAAACGTGCAGAGAGCACAACAAAGTAACAGTAAGCCTAGTAATAGTAGTTCTTACCATAATTGTGTGTTTTGCTCATCGAACCATGCCTCTCGCGATTGTAAGACTTTCAAAACCATTGATAGTAGAAGGGACAGAGTTAAATATTTAAGATTGTGCTTTGCTTGCCTCAAAGGAGGTCATTTATTCTCTGAATGTAGAAACAAACCGAAATGTAATATATGTGATGGGCCTCATTACCCGATGATTTGTAAGAAAACAGAAAACCCTGTTAATCCTGCTCCACCAAAGTTGAGTGTAAATAGTACTAATGTTAGTAAGTCAAATGTTAATTCTGGGAAATCTCATAATGATTCTAAAGGTGCTGTAAGTAAAGGTGATTCCCCAGTAGTTATGACTGCTTCTTTGGGTATTGATCATTCTCAGACTAATAAGAGTTCTGTTTCGACTGCTCTTCCTACTGCTAATGTAATTGTGTCAGGGAATGGACATCGTTCCTTTGGGAGAGCACTCTTTGATTCTGGTGCACAAAGAACGTTTATTGCAGGAATTAGTTCATAAGTTTAGTCTACCGTCCATAGCAACAGTAGCCTTAAAAGGTAAAACCATTTGGCAGTGATGCCATGGAAGTTAATTGTAATATAGTAAGAGTTGTGGTGAGACTAGGTAAGATTCGTACTGTCATTAATGCCATTGCATTCGATAGAGTTAATTCAGAATTTATTCTCCAGGTTTAAGTAAGTCAGCTGCGTTCTTGACGAGTAAAGGCATAAAATTAGCAGATAATGATTTAAATTCAGATGAAGTGAATGGTATAGAATTGGTCATTGAGCTGATTACTATGGAAAATTCATTCACAACAGTCAAATTTGCTCTGGAATACAGATATTGAATAGTTCTGGTGGTGCACTAATTTTGGACCTCTTCCTAGTTGGTCTTATGACAACGTAGAATCTAATGAGATTACTACATCAAATGTATGTTGTTCAAGAATAGAAGTAGAGGAAATCCTATTAATTCTTGTTGTGAAGTTAGAAAATTATGGGATTTAGAAAGTGTTGGTATTCGTCAATCTGAAATTAGTCCTGAAGAAAGAGAATCAGTTAAGTGTTTTATGGATAAAGTAAAAAGGGTTGACAATAAGTATGAAGTGTCCTTGCCATTTAAAGATGAAAGTAGACCGCCTGTTAACTATAGAATAGCCATTGGTCAATTAAATTCCTCGCTACATAGATTCGAATCTGACCCCTCCTTGTATGCTCATTATGATAAGATTATCAAAGATTACGTTCAGTCTGGGTTTATAGAATTAATTCCCTCAGGCTCCTATTATAGGGCATTATTTACCCCACCATGCTGTATTGAAGGATTCAGAAACAACTCCCATTCGAATAGTTTTTAATGCTTCTTCCAAGGCTAAAGGAGAACTTTCCTTAAATGATTGTTTATTAACTGGTCCTCATTAACTACTAAACTTTTGATGCCCTGTTGAGTTTCCGTACAAACCCAGTAGCTGTGATTTCAGATATCAGTAAAGCCTTTTAAGGATAGGCATTTCACCTGACTGTCGTGATTATTGCAGATTTCTATGGATAACTGATCCCTCCGATTTGAAGTCTACTGTAACTTACCGGTTTTGTGTAGTTTGTTTTGGAGCTACATGCTCCCCCTTTCTCTTGCAGCAAACCCTTTTGCATCATTTATCTTTACATGATAATCCCCTTGCATCATCTCTGATGAAGAATTTCTATGTAGATAATTTTAGTAAAACTTACAAGGATGTGTCAGTCTTGATGGATGAGTATCCAGTAATAAATGAGATTCTTGAAGATGCTAATATGCCTCTACAAGAATGGGTCAGTAATGATTCAGAGTTTAACAGAACCATAGATGTTATCAAAGAAAGAGTGAACGTTTTGGGTTTAGAGTGGTATCTAACACAAGATGAGATGTCACTGAAGGAAGTAAATTGTGAGTATAAAGGACCTTTAACCAAGCGAAAGGTTTTATCAGTAATAGCTCGAATGTTTGATCCTCTAGGATTATTGTCACCAATACAGGTGAGAGGTAAATATTTTCTTAAATGTTTGTGGAGTAACTACGGGTGGGATGACCCTTTGCCAGAATCATTATGTTCAAGGTTTGATGAAATTTGCAAATGTATTAGAAATGTAGAAAGTTTAAAGTTTCCTAGGTTTGTTGTACATCCTGAATGTTCCCACTTACATGTATTTTGTGATGCCTCTAACAAGGCATATGGAGCTGCTGCCTATGTGATTGATTTCAGGAGAAGTGTAAGCAATTTACTGGTCAGTAAGTGTAAGTTGCACCAAACCCTAAACAGACTATTCCGCGTTTGGAATTGACAGCCTTGTCCTTGGGTGTGAAACTTGCTGGAAGATTAATGCAGAATGATGATTTGAGATTGAGTTCTTGCACTCTCTGGAGTGACTCCATGGTTTCTATTTGTTGGGTGAAGAACAATAATAGTAAAATTCCCTATGTACGAAACAGAGTCACTGAAATTAATGAATTCAAGTTTCCTCTACGGTATACCCCTCTAAGGATAATCCAGCTGATATTCTATCCAGAGGTAGTACTAGTAAAGATTTAGCGCAAAATTCCTTATGGTGGAATGGCCTAAATGGCTTTTAACTGGTGATTATCCCCAATCTTTAGCTACAGAAACTGTGCATGTTAATGAAATTCTTTCAGAACCTAAGTTTGTTAACCCTCCAACCCCATTAATTGACATCCCACGTTACAGTAATTTAAGTAAGCTTAAACGTATCATGAGGTCAATATTGCTTTTCTTAATAAATGCAGTAAAGGTTCTAAGTTTGTTGTTAACGAAATGAAAGCACTTGTCCTCCTTGAACAGAAGCAACATTTTCTACTACCAGAATGTACCTCTGTGATAAGAATTCACATGGAGTGTCCATGGATATTAAGAATTTCTGTAATCAGTTGAACTTATTTGTTGATGAGGAAAATCTAATTAGGTCTCAGGGTCGCATGAAAAACGCTTCCATGTCTTATGATACTCAGTGCCCAATGTTATTGCCTTCCAGAAGTTATTTAACAGTGTTGATAGTTGAACATTTGCATAGACATCATCACCATTGTGGTGTCAATTCTGTACTGGTATTGTTGAGAGAAACTTTTTGGGTACCGAAAGCACGACAAGTTATCAAATCAATTCTGTCAAAGTGTGTTTTGTGTCAGAAGTTAACCAAGAAACGGTTGTGTTTGCCTCCTCCTCCACCATTACCCACAGAAAGAGTGAGATATGATAGATCTTTCCAATCAGTAGGAGTTGATTATACTGGTGCTATTAATGTTTTTGATCATGAGACTGGCTTGGAGGAGAAGGTCTTTATATGTCTATTTACCTGTACTACGAGCAGGGCAGTTCATTTTGAATTGACTCATTCCATGACTGCTTCCGATTTCCTACTGGCTTTTCGACGCTTTGTAGCATATCATTCTCTGCCGAGTCTGATTATATCTGACAATGGTAGGAATTTTGTTGATTTAATAATTTCCTGAAGGAAATTATGGATGAACCAGAGGTAAAGTCATACCTTGAAGGAAATTGTGTTAATTGGAAGTTCATTACACCGCGAGCCCCTGGTCTGGAGGCTTTTATGAACGCCTTATTGGTGTTCTAAAGGGATGTTTGTCCAAAGCCTTATATCACAAACGTGTATCCTTTGAAGAGTTGAGAACTCTACTTGTTGAGTTTCAAGCTGTGATAAATTCTCGACCACTGACTTATCTCTCCTCTGATCGAGATTGTGAGGCTTTGACTCCTCCATGTTACTTTATGGGCGAAATATTTGTATTTCCCCTCCTCTTAACAATTCAGCAACTGATGACCCAGATTTCATGAGTTCAAGTGATCTTAGAGAACAATATTTTAGATTATCATCATTGCTAAGAAAATTTGAGAACTCTTGGAAAAGAGACTATTTAGTGTCCTTGAGAGAGACATTTTAATTCTAGTGATTATCTCTCTGCAAATGTGAAAGTTGGGGACATAGTGATGGTAGACTTAGAAGATCATCTGGGGAAAGGCTATAGATCCCTCCTCTCATTGGGTAAGGTTACCCAGCTGTTTCCATCGTCTGATGGTGTGATTAGGTCTGTAGAAGTGAGAGTGAATAATAAACTATACATGAGATCAATCACAAAGCTCGTACTTCTGGAATTACCCGAGAGGGAATTTGATAGTGTCGTAACTCAGGAGCCAGATAGTGTGCCTCTGAGTGGTACTAGACCTCGGCGTGCAGCAGCAATCCGCTGTGATCAAGAGAGAAAGGATTTAATTTCTATGGATGTACTCTAAAATGTATATTTGATTTAAATTTTTGATGTGTTAAGATGGTCACAGCTGCATAGCGTTATTCAATTGAATTCGCTCCTGGGTGCAGTTGTGATTACTTCTAATTATGATTCTTTCTTGGGGGAGAATGTCAAAAAAATTGCCATTTATTCCCCTTGAATAAAATCTCTAGTTTTCTTGAATACTTATTTTGATGTATTTCCCAGTTTCTATGAAAAAATACGTTGATGTGATTGTTTTGCTCCACAGAAGAAGTTTTTATTATATTAACTATAGCAATGAGTTTGTATAAATTAGTACATTAATATTTAAAGTAGTAAAACACCTTTTTCGCAAATTTTATCCATCTCTATAAAATTAAATGACGTCTGATTGCAGTGTTGTCAAACTTCTTCCTGTGGAGAATGTATATGTTATTTTCTTGTTGTAAGGGCACATGCCAGTAGTTTAAGCTTGCCTTCTGGACGAAACCCTTTTTTTTTGTATGTTGGGTTACGATTAAACACTTTAATGTTTGTGTTTTAGTTGATGGTTTGTTACGTAACCCTGTAGTTTTGTAGATGTGACAACTGTGCTATCCAATATACTCCTCCCGAGTTTTCTTCCAGGGTGAGAACATGAAGCTCTGCCTGTTTCGCAGCAAACTCCAGAAAGGCAAGTTGTAGAAGAAATTCTCGTAAAATCCAGCCCCATCACCTCGTGAACTGTCGTCGTGATTGCAGTAATTTCTTCATAAGAATATTCTGAAATCCCCTTTTTCTTGCCATTTATGTTTTTCCTCTATCGAAGTAACGTAACGTTTTGTCAATTTTTGCAGTAATATGTTAATGTTTTCTTGCTTCTTAATGTAACTTGGATGATTGTTGTGTCCTTTAAATATTAATTATATGTGTTAAACTTTTAAATGCGTATTTGTGAACCCGTGTGGCATCACCCAAAAGAATTGGTGCAGGAAATATAGTTGATTGTTTCTCAACTGCACTTTGTTGGAAAAGAATATAATGTTTCTTGACTTCATGGTACATTTAAGTAAGTTAGTAAACTCCTCAGCACTGTAACTTGGTCTCATTCAAAGCTAGGGCAGGAGGGCTTAAGGTTGAATGAAATCGTACCGAATGTGGGCCTAAAACTTTAAAGTTTCACCCACATTCTTCATACCTTAGTACATCTCCAGGCGCTATCTCTAAGTTCTCATTGGCTTTCTAATCATTATGAAGTTCTCTTCCTAAGCAATACTTTTTCAGTAACTGTTTCCCTGTGTGTGTCTAGTACCTGAAGTTAAGAAAGTTCTTGATAAAAAAACATGCTTATTATATAATACCTGTCTATATAGTACCTAAATTACCATATATGCAGGACTTTATTTTTTTGCCATGTAATCAAAATTTTGCTGAATAATTTACTAAAACCGTTCAAAACATATCGAGCTATAAGTCTTACGTTAGTTCAGAAAAATGTGTAAAACCAAATCTTTTCCTTAAATCAGAAATCCATCTAATGAAGCCGAGGTGTCAAAAATGAGTCAAAGTTAAAAAGTTATTGCAATAGTTCAGAAACCATTGTCTGTCTCCGCATCTCCTGGTCAAGTATGTGAATTGGCGTAACCTACAGACAGGTTTATTTATCTAACCAAGATATATAAGAGGTCATCAAGAGTTAAAACACTCCAGTTGATAGCTTCTTAAAGATCATTCTTAATCGCTGGATGGAGAAAGCTTTTCTCTATAATATTGGAATCCAATGATCCTTTTGAAGATTCATCGTATTTCTTTGTTTAATCAGGGCTGATTCCCATCATTGGCTTTTGAACTGAAAATTGCTGCTATAAATTGTTATGTTTTCCATGTTTAATCTTTGTTGTATTTTGGTTCTTTATATGGTTAAAAATAGCTAAGATCTGTCCCATTAAGTTAATTCTCATTTTTTGTATTAATCTTTAGAATGATTTATCAGTATAACCGAACTGCAACTGACTCTTTCACAGTCGAGGCAAGGTATTTTGCAATTATAATTTTCTTTTTTGGGGACAGACTTTTGTTGGACGTTACATCCTTTTGCTAAATTTGGGTAGGTAATGTGACAAAAAGGTTAGAGTTTCCAAAGAGTCGACAAGACCAACGTCTTAATCCTGTCTAGGTGTGGGATTTTAATTTATTGTTTGGCGTCCTTTTGTCTTGTTTTGTGGGGAACGATAGAATATTGTGTAAGCTATATTATTATCTCTAAATTATATGGTCATATTATTTCAAAAGATATCAGCTGCCTGCGGATTAGTCAAACTTTTACTTTTCTAGGAAATCCGGGGAGCAAAAAATAATGCTCTTAAGAAGAAAATTGCTGGCAATCATGATAACTGAAACAGTGTAACAATATGTAACTGAAAAAGCTGGTTTTTCTTACACGGTAAATTTGTATTCTGTTAACATTAAATGGACTCACCAAACACTTGTTTTATTTTTTTAAGTCGTTAAATAACATTTTTAAATTGGCAGATTAACTAAAATTTCCTAACATGAAACTATATAGTATTAATGTACAATATGAGAACAAAATGATAACAATAATGATTTTTTTAGAAGGCCAAAAATCAAAAGAAGTCCTATAAGCAAAACCGCTAGAGATGTTCTTAAGTATAGTAAATAAATTTCGCTCTAACTCCAAACCTTGACAAATGGCAAATTTCCAAATTCAACAACTCATGAAACTGCATTTTGTTTAGACAAACTTTGTTCCTTAATTATGACAATTTGTCCTTTGGCATGAAAATGAAAAGATCAAAATTTCAAGATGATAGTAGAGAGGCAGGCTCTGATGATTAGGACACTTCTTTCCTCTGTAGTTTGTATTTCCCAGGGAGAATTCAAATTAGTTCTTTATGAGACAATTGCTGTTTTCTTCCTAGAAGGAAAAGGATAACACCTTCTCATCCAAAACCTGAATTATTTCATGCTTTCAGATTACCTTGAACGCTGTAGCTAAGTCACGGATTTCTGCCAAGGCGATATTTTGTTGCTGCATCTCATTTGATCATATTGGATGAATCTGAATTTTTGCTTCCTTTTACCAAAATGATAGGTGGATATTTTTCCTCTTGTCTCACGCGCACCTGTACTATGGTTTTCTTTGACATTAAGAAATCCCACCGTGACTCAAAACCCAACATCTTTGCTCAACAGCAGGTAAAATGTTTGTCTTCGTGAAATACATAAATATTTGAATCTTCTTATTTCACTTAATTATTTTAATTTTTTCTTGGATGCAAAAGCTAATTTGGAAATTATTGCCCTTGAAGTAAATAGAAAACAAAGGTACCTGATTTTATAAGTATATAAAAAAAAATATAGCTAAATATAATATACAAAATTGAAGGAAATCTAAGAGGTATATTTTGCAACGAAAAAGGTACACGTTTGTGGATAATAAAACGATATGAACGAACACAGTAACTGAAAAGTAGTGATGAAAAAATTTATAAGCTGATATAAAAATCAATAAATTATTTAATTGGAAGCTCTTGATGCAACAAAAAAATTTTAGGTTGGAGCAAGTCTCAAGGTTCACAGCTATCTTCTATTCACTTCAACACCTTACCATCACCTAAGGGCCGCTATTGAAAGAGGGTCCTTACTGGCAGCAAAGGCTCAGAACTAACAATGCCACTGAATATCTGATGGTTTTAAACTTAAAGAAAAATAGTTGCTACCAGAAATAAAATTTATAATCACAAAACGTCGACTTTTGGAGTTTTGTAACACATACGATAGGTAAATGTCTAAGCCTTATTTGGCGAAAGTAGAGCTAAGATGTACGCTCGCTCATTTCAAGCGTAATTTTCAAAGTGATAATTTGAGAACTGAGCCCACACAAGCAGAGCAGACAGACAGACAGACAGAGAATTGATTTTAAATAATTTAAAAATGCTTACTCTGGGAGTAGTTGCCAAGTTTTCCTTGAAAAAAGTTGCATTAAGAAAAGTGAACCATTGTTTGAAAATTTTTTAAATTACCAGAAGTTGTCCTCGAAATAAATTTCATGGAATATCCTTATTCACTGTAGGATTATAACATTTTTCATAGCCTCTGATGTACAGTCTTCAAGGGCAAGATATCCAGGGATGCAACTTTGAGAGTAAAATAATGTAAAAAAAAAATCTTTTCTGTAAAAATTGAAAATTTAGTATTTCCCCTGTCAACAAAATATACGCAAATAGCTTTCCATTGTTTTGAAAATCGTTGTTCCTAGATATTATCTCGACACATTTATTTGGAATGGCCCACCTGCCGTTTGCCCTTAGTTGATATAAAACTGCTGTTACTGACGCCAAAGAATGAGTTCGGATTTTTTCGAGTTTTGTCACAAAACATACTTAGAAATTCTCCAGAAAATCAAGATTTTTAGGAGTTTTATGATTTTTTTGTTGTTGTTTTTGTGGTGGAAGTACAGTTTGGAATGTTTTGCTTTTCAGGGTTATTCGACTGATAATTGTATCTGTCTTTTTATTTGGGGTATGCAGATTTCACCATATGCAGGGTTGAAATAACAGTTTAAAAAATCAACTGTCCAAATATATATTTCTCTCTCTCTCAGACCTCTATCTCTCGGTTCATCTCTCTCTCTCTCTGTACATGCCGCGTTCTTCAGCGAACGTTACATTCGTAGAAACAAAAGTGGTTCATAAATTTAGCTGAGTGTCCTTATAGCTTATTAAAAGAACTTTTTACACCTTTTTAAAAGTTAGAGGATTTAATTATAAGCATTTAGTGCCCTCTAATTCTGTTCAGTGTTAGGAGGGTTAAATTTTATTTAATGAAAGAAAAATCAGTTAGGTTTGGACATCGATAATGAAATATCTCGACAGGTTGTCTTAACCAGACACACGCTGAACAGTCCCAAGATCAACACTGGACAGTGAAAACAGCGAATGACGTAAGTGATAGTTAACGAGAGGTGTTGCAGCTGTTACTGGAGATGTAATGAGACTAGAGGATTATCTCAGAATACATGCTGGTAACATCAACGGGAACAGTCTCTGGAGAAGGTCGTTCTACCTGGGGATGCCTGAAATAAATCACAAAAACACAGATATACAGTTTCACACACACACACACACACCACACCAGATGCTCACAGAATCTTTGCTAGAGTTTCCAAATTTTGAGTATTACTTGTCATATGCATCTGATAGGTACCTGGCAATACAAGTCAGCTGGCTCGTCTGTCGTTGTTTCTAATACCAGAGACACAGGCTCATATACTATGAATGTTTTAGAGGATCAAGTCTAATATGAAATGTGAAAACGCTTTAAGTCTATTGAATATGAAATATTCGACACTTCTGGCTTGGTCCCAGGAGCTTCCACTTCATATATGAGCATATATAGTTTCGGAGTACCTTCAATATATATACCTAGGTTCCAGAAAATTGTCAGTGTCTGTACCCAAAAACCAAAACTAGCTCACCAGGCTCAAATACGTGCCTTACTTTCTTATCATAATTTTCTTTCATTGATGCCTGAGACAATGTCAAATTATTCTGGGCAAATTCCCATCAGCTGATAATCTACTTCTCAGGTCCTCAACAAACTCAACCGATTTAGATCTTTCTTACGACCAAACTCTAACAACCGTGGAAAGATTTCCAGCGTAAACACTACCTTTTGAAAAACAATTCAACTATATACACCAGTCCCACTAAAATTCATGAAACATTTGCAAACAGATGAGGAATGTTACCCAATATACAAAGCTTGCTCATAGGTGTTTTAAAATAAATTTCCAATGGTTTGCAGGAACCTTTCCACTATACCCTGAACTCTCTGCTTTGTGGTAAACTGTTCCGATAAGTGGTAATGTGCCCATTAATGGCCCGTTTGCCGACGATTCTGGTGGTCCTTGCCTGGAAAAATTCGTTCACAATCTGTTTGAATTTTAGAGATGCAACCCAATGAAAAACAAGTTCATATTAGTTGGTTTGATTGATGATAGCAGTTTTCCAGCATTTTTCTTTTTGTAAAAGCTACAGAAACCAGCTCTATCAACATTATAGTCAGAAGATGTGTAAAAACCAGATTTCTGATAGGCAACAGGGTCAACAATATCAACAACCAACTCTGAAAATGGGTCAACAATTGCAGGAATTGGATGCAAAGGGGCTTTTAGGAATGGGTTTGTTGGGTTTACCCATTTTTTAAACTGTTTCACAACCTCCAACAAATTTCTTCACTGTAATTTCAATTTTGTAAACCAAAAATTATTTTGCCAATCTAGCAATGAGTTTTCCACACTCCAAAATGTGAATTTGCAAAGGAATCCTCATGTGCTAACATCTATAAAACATCATTTTGATATTTTGAATTTTACAACTATCTATTTCTACTGGGGAGGTTTATTTTTAAGCCATGATTCACAGAACGACTAACTCTATACAACAAACCTTGAATCACACAGAACCTTGGTTTTGTTAAATCATCAGTACCCCTAATTCATAACTAAATTCAGTCTTCTGAGCTTGGAATGAATTTTTTATAGTCACAATCAGGTTTTAAATTTATTCAAAATACTTGTACTACTCTGTTAAAAACTACAGAAAAGGTCTCTCTATCTAAAAACCCTACTAAACTTTAAATTAAAATTATCATCATTCTGTAAGGCAGCATCAGCCTTTGCAGAAGCTCAGGTAATTGCTATGGGATGCAAAAGTTACAGACACTATTGGGAATAAACTCATAACCTTGCGCATCCAAATATCAGTTTTTAATATGCCATCAATACCAGGGATGATAGGCTTTCCCAACAGCCAAATTTTTTTAACCCATTGAAAGAGAAACGTTGTTACCTTCACACAGGTTGATAAGTTTGAGAGCTTTTAAACATTTCAAATAACATCAAAATTTCAGAATACCTCTAGCGTCAAGTCATTATTACCCCAAAGTACCAATGATCGCAGAAAAGTTGTCTTTCTTAAGAGTTGGATTTTACAATCCATATCACCATTTACCAATCTTCAGGCCAAATAAAACCCTCAAACTTATCAACCAAAGTAACTAATTAGGTTCTCTTTCAATGTAATTTTTATCAAACAAAAATTTAACCAACCGCACAGGCACACGATTCCTAAATCTTTCTTCAGTTCTGGGGGACCTTCACTTTTTAAGCAAACGGTCTTTGGTTATCGGAATATGCCAAACATCATTTTGTCATCTATCAAACTGCTGTAATACCTCTGAGCAGGACATACGTAGATGAAAGTTTTGACTTTGGTGGCACCAACAATAGTGTTTTGGAGACTTTAATGTATTTTTAATACACTATTCTCTGGGAAAGTTCGTGTGTTCCTTCCACTCGGGTTTTAAACGGAATGGGAACCTTAGGTTCTAAAAACTGCTGTTCCAGATTATTATCATTGAATGAACAGATATGGATTTGACAGTCAATATAGTAAAAACCCACTCCCCATTAGTGTACAGACATTTCTGCTATCACACTCTCTTGCTAAAGATCAAACTGGTGCAACTTAATTCCTCCAGGGACTTAGGATCTTTTCAGATTACCTAGATAAAGAATTCATCATTGGAAACCAAAGGAGAACCTGGCAAACAAGTTTATATTTTCTCCACATTATCAGAGGGCTATTAACAAAGCGGGATACTAAATATACTGTTAGAGGGTCCCACTCACAACAGACAAATAGATTTTAACTCAAAATAAAGTTTAGGGATGAGGATCATCCAAAAAGCAATGGAATAATCTCAGGTCCAGTTCCTTTCTTTTCCAATTATTAAATCCATTGGGAGCTTACTCATTAACGTATACTTAAATAACAAGGGGAAGAAGCCAGTGTTTACAAGATAACCGTTTAGCAATTGTAAAGGCATTTACGTGGGAGAGACAGGTACACTTCGTTTCATGCAAAGAATAACGGCACAGCAAAAAGATCCGTGCGTTAAACCTATCTGGGGAGGACCGGGGATTTTCAACTATTGAAATACAGGCCATATCTAAACCTGGGAGCTGGTTTTCAAAAGTAGCTAACCATTACAACTCAAAGATGCTGGAATCTGCTATCATCAATCAAACCAACAATATGAACTTTTCATTAAGGATCTTTTGAAAATCACGACTCAGTTCCACATTTTCTAATTCCTCAGATAAGCTTCTGAAGAAGGTGTTCCAAAACACACGACCACCAGAATCGGTTCGGCCTGTCAAGTTAATGGGCCGTATATAAAAACCAGTACGTGGAACAGTTTACACTCCAAATAGAAAGGCCAGGATCAATGCAAACCATTGGAGACTTAATTCCACACCATATACTGTTTGTATAGAGTTACTGTCCAAATCCTAGCCAAATTCTCATGAATTCGGCCATTAAAGAGCTATCCATATTTTTCCAGTGAACTTTTGCACTTAGTAAGAAGTGCCTGAAATATATGGTTAAATGTTCAAATAGTGTTTTATGGTCCAAGAAATTTAATGCAGTCATATATATATATATATATATATATATATTTTATATATATATATATATATATATATAAATACATATAAATATAAATTAAATATTATAAATATATATATATATATATATCCGATATATGACTCCATACAAATGCCAAAAAAGTTGAGAATAAAGGCTATATTTCAGGGACCAAACTGTCTCTTTCGTCATGCAAGTAGTGAATGAGAAGAAGTTAGAAAAAAAGCAGTATCTATAACAGAAGGTCCAAAGGTCAGCCATTACGTAACTCCATTTGACAATTTCTCTTTAATCTTCTCAATCGCTGGTTGCAGGAAAATTTTATCTGTAATATTTGAGCCTCATGCATTTCTTGAAAGATTCATTGTGTTTCTTTGTTTAATCAAAGCTGATTCCACCATCTGCATTTTGAACCGACAATTGCTGCTATAAATCATTCGAGACATATTCCAGTTTATTCTGTGATTATGGTTGTTTAGGTGGTAAAAAGTAGCTGAGCTCTGTTGTCCGTACCTAACTGAACGTCTATGCTGTATTAAACTCTGGGGGAGCGATTTGCCTGTAAAGCCGATATAAGATTGGTCACAATTGAGGCAAGGGATTTCGTAAACTCCTGTGTCTTTGGGGTCTGGCTTTTGTTGGACGTTAATCAGGGATTTGGCTAAGGTATTCGGGTAAGTTAAACAAAAGGGTTAGAGTTTCCAAGTGTCTGTGTCATCGTCTTAATCCTGTCAAGGTGTGGGGTTTTATTTTGTTGTTGGGTGTCTCTCTGGTCTTGTTATTGGGGGAATGGTAAAAAATAGTTTTGCTTTTGGACAACTTCTTCAATTGTATGGTCAGGGTACTTTAGCGATGACAGCTGCTTACGGATTAGTTCAATTTCCTTTTCCAGGAAATCCGGGGAGCAAATCCGTAAGTCTCTTAAGAATAAATTGCTGGCTACACCAACCTTGATAGAGATGTCATGGTGGCTACAAAAATGGAAGTATGACAGAGAGAGAGAGTTAGTTTTCTCTATATGGTAAATTTGTATTCTGTCGTGTCTCTAATTATTAAAACGTCAAGAAAAGGAATTTTGTTGTCTGATTCCTATTCAACTTTAAATTTGATACTAGGCACTAATGCATTTAATTTTGAAAGAAATTCATTGAAATTGCTCCACTTATTATCCCAAAATGTTAAGATATCATCTACATATCTCATCTATAACATGTCTTTAGGTTTTATTGCATTTATTATTACAGTTTCAAAATATTCCATGTACAGAAAACTAAAACAGGAGTTAATGAAAAAATGCTACACCGTTGATTTTTTTGTTTATTTCTAATAAAAGTCCTTATAGTATCCTTCATCTTGATATAAAAAAAATGTTCTTCGATTTAAATATAAAGTAAAAAATAAATGTATAAATGCAGAGGCATTACCTGTCGATATATGAAACATACCTCTACAATGTTGTATAAAAATTAATTATATCATCACGAAGTGTTCCAAGTACTTGGTTATTACACAATTGATCACAGAATTAAAGATCTACCTCACTTCATCCAGATACCTGAACTCTCATAACAATAAAAGTACGACTAAGTACTCTAAATGCAACAGTGATCCCTTAAAAAGTTACTAATCACGTGAAAAAATCAGACTAAACTTATCAAAACAAGTGTGAGGTATCAACATTTAAACAAGAAATATGCTAAACAAAAAGGGCATCACTCCATCAAACAATTTTATCTTTTTCCCTGTTCTTAATTCACTTCAGCAAAAATAAAGGAACAAAGCATGTTTATCACTATGCCTTATGTAAACAATTAATACTATTCACTGGTTTTAGTAAATGAAACACTATTGTGAAAACTTCAAATACAAAAATTTATTTTTAATTGAAAATTTATAATCAGAATTCACAATCTGAGAAAAATTTACTAATTCTTGGAAACAACACACAATTTAATTAATTCTTGAGTTAAATTACAAGGGTTAATTTATCAATAAATTAAGTCAGTTAAGCAAAATTTAAACTACCAATAATTACTCAGGATTTGAAAATAAAATCTAATTAAATCAAAATTAAATCAAGTAAGCAATGTTAAATTATTAAAAATTCTTAAAATGCTAAGTAAATAAATGTCAAATCACCAGTGTATAAAATGTGAAAATTAAGAGATTGCAAATACAAGAACATACAAAAATACTCAAAAGATTTACCGAAAACAATTTCACTAAGGCAAAAATCCCTTAATATACCTTATTATACCATGGTAACAATAAGTAAAATTCACTTCACCTTACACAAGCTTGTGAAAAGTTTTACAAAATCACCGGAAATGCAGCTGCTCGAGATTTAAAAACACACTTTTTTTGATAGGTGCCATTACTAATACTGTATATACACTTTTTATGGATGTTATCAGATCTCAAAAGCTTAGACTAATATCAATGACCACAAAAATATTTTACATTAAACATTTCCTCTTTTGAAGAGAAGAGAGGGAACCACACGAAAGGTCTCTGAAATCAGAATGAGCAAATTTTAGGATTCCAGCTAGAAGTAAAACAGTCAGATGACATCATTATTAAGGCATTTTGGGAACGAGACCCAAAGAAAATTCTAGAAAAGGAAGACAATGTCATTTTCTGAGCGAAACGTCTTAGGCCAAAACTAACTCATTAGAACAATACATGATCAGAGTAGTGTAATCTTAGGTGCAAAAACTTGTTCGTATTTCTCAAAAAGGCATGCGTGTCTTTACCAGAAAATCGCATGGGACAAAGCTTTTAACGTAACCCAACACGATCAATACAATACACACATGGCTAATCATGATTGGCATGTTTTTTTTAAACAAGACGAAGAATCTAAGTCCTTGCTCATCGTTAGTGATGACACTTAAAGCAAAACAAAGCATTTGCTATCACATGTGGCTGGGAGACCAAATGCGTGATTAAGTACTAAGTTATTATTAAAAGCCTACTATTAATTCTAAATTACATTGTTAAGTTATCTAAATCACTAATTCTTGTCAGATTTGACATTACACCACATACGATACCTCAACAATTATTATTAGTACACAGAACACATGATAACTAGAACAGTAAATATATTAAAATCATGGAAAAATATACGTTTTAAAGGCAATATAAAGAATTTATATATATATATATATATAAATAATATACGTTTTAAATAGCATATATATATATATATATATATATATATATATATATATATATATATATATATATATATATATGTATATATTACTAAAAGGACCTCATTCAAACTGGATGGTATCTAATGGAGTTTTTATTCAAAAAGTTACAAGCTTTCTTGGACAAACAGTCCACATTATCAAGTATCCGTACAATGAGCAGACGCGTAGTCCGGCTGTATTTATATCTGTGTGCTGGGTACTTTTAATCCTATAATCGCCTAGCTCTTCCTGTGTGACCTCCACCCTCTCTTGACCTTGGTCTTTCTCTGATCCCTGGTTCCAGATGTCCGTTTTCCGTGCGTTCTGTTGCGTTTTTTCTTTCGTTTCCTTGCTACTGGAGTATACGATTTTTCTAGATATGCTGTCTTCAAAGCCGTTTCCGGTGTTCCTGCCATCGTGTTGTTGGCGCAAGTTATGAAGGCGTTCTCAGTAACCAGTCTAGATGTTTGTTGGTGTTCCTGTACAGAAAACTCATATTTTCCCAGTCTATTCTGTGATCATTTTCCCAACAGTGTTTGGCAACTGCCGACGTCTGATTATAATGCCTTATGTTCTGCAGATGTTGTTTGCTTCGCTCTTTACATGATTTGCCAGTTTCGCCATAGTACCCTTCTTCTCAGTCTAGACACGCTGCCATATATCCCCCCTCTAATCTCTTTCCTCTACCGACTTTTTGTTTCTAACTATTTTATTCCTAATGTGTTTTGTAGCTGCCTATCAATTTGAAATTATTTAGCTTCCTGTTGATGGGTGCAATAGAGTTGTTGTCCGGAACTGTAATTATTTTCTTTCCTACCAAATGTTCCTTTTCAATCCTTTCCCTCTCCCCAAAATAGTTTTTCCTTGCTTTGATATGTGCCCACCCACCAATACTTAGGGTAGCCTAATCTCCTAAAAACTCTCCTCAGGTAATCCAACTCTTCGTCTAAAAATTCGGGACTGCAAATCCTATAAGCCCTGATGGCCAACCCTGTCATTAATCCTATTTTTATTTCTTTCCTATGACTGAGAACCTATGTGTGTATGAATTGTGTGTCTTCTTCCTATATACCTTGAATTTAAATTCTCCTACCCTCTTGACCAGGACATCCAAGAAAGGAATTTCTCCTTCCTTCTCTTCTTCTAATGTGAACTTGATGTGTTCATTTAGTTTATTTATGTTTTCTAGAAACTTGTGTAGATCTTCCCTTTCTCCCTTGTAAATGATCAAGATGTCATCCACGTATCTTACCCATTTTACGATATTTAAGTTCCCTTTATTTACTTTTGCCCACCTCTTCCTTTTCAAACCATTCCATAAAGATATTGGTGATTGGGAACACCGGAAACGGCTTTTGAAGACAGCATATCATCAAAAAATCGTATACTCCACAGTAGCAAGGAAACGAAGAAAAACGCAACAGAACGCTTGGAAAACGGACATCTGGAACCAGGGATCAGAGAGAAAGACCAAGGTCAAGAGAGGGTGGAGGTCACACAGGAAGAGCATCCAAGGCGATTATAGGATTGAAAGTACCAGCACACAGATATAAATACAGCCGGACTATGCGTTTTGCTCATTGTACGGATGCATTGATAATGTGGACTGTTTGTCTCAAGAAAGCTTGTAACTTTTTTGAATAAAAACTCCATTAGATACCATCCAGTTTGAATGAGGTCATTTTAGTAATTCTACTAATACAGAACAATTGTGTATGTGATAAAGTTAATATATATATATTTATATATATATATATAATATATATATATATATATATATATATATATATATATATATATATATATATATATATATATATAATATATATATATATATATATAGTATTATATATATATATATATATATTATATATTATATGATTTATTATATATATATATATATATATATATATATATATATATATATATATATACTTAGAATATTGCCTTTAAAACGTTAATATTTTCCATGATTTTTTATATATTTTTCGGTTCTAGTTATCATTAGTTCTATGTACTAATAATAATTACACATACACACACACACACACACACACACATACACAGAGAGCAAAAAAATCTGAACACAGTTACTGATTTG
>NC_089766.1:35395990-35413490 GCF_040412425.1 Macrobrachium rosenbergii
GGCACTAATCAGAACAAAAATAATAAAAGTCGAAGAAAATCCCATTTGGTCCTTCGAACCGGATGACAAATTACTCTCTAGAGCTCGAGAAGGAAATTTCAATAAAGTATGGTCTATGAGCAGCCTGATAGGACACAGTCAGCTCCCACCGAATCTGCCACTGTTCAGATAACCAGATTGAGATCTACAGAAGGCAGGAGGTCTGGTGATCAATTTTTAGATAGTAGTCCTATCATTCTAGCGAAAACCGGTCTGAGTTGGTAGTGTTATATATAGGAGAGAAACGACCTGGCAATCGATCACCCCAAAACCGTTTGGGATAATTTATGTACTCTTATCGAGCGGCAAGGAAAATTTGGCGAAATCATTGCTATCTGCTGACGCGAGATCCAGAAGTATCTCCCTGATAATCGTTTTGCTATCAATTCCGTTGAATATGTCAAAGTGAAGAACTTTAATCAC
This sequence comes from Macrobrachium rosenbergii, assembly GCF_040412425.1. Classification (NCBI taxonomy): domain Eukaryota; kingdom Metazoa; phylum Arthropoda; class Malacostraca; order Decapoda; family Palaemonidae; genus Macrobrachium; species Macrobrachium rosenbergii. Next base: position 35,396,453 of record NC_089766.1, read on the forward strand.
GAGAATCCAAATACTGCTACAAAGAAGTCGATGCAGTCCGACGCGCTATGAACTCTCGCGCACCACGTGAAGGCAAACAAAGGGGCCGAGTCCATTTTGATTCAGAAATCCGTACTTGGCGTTCCTCAATGCGTTTGATGAATTCGAAGTCAGGAGAGAAGACAGACAGACAAACTAACTAGGCTCAGCTTGTTTCCGATGTACAGTGGCCACACGTGCCACTAGTCTTTGTACCCAGTCTTTCCTAACATGAAAAATCCTAGTTTCCTAGTTTTACATAACCCCCTCAAGTAGAGTACATGTCCAAAATGGCAGTAGCTATGATTGTCACATCGAGGAGCATCGCTGAGTCTCACAGCAGACTTACTGGCCGGAATCACAGCGTCTTTGTTAGTAGAAAACGTATTCTGAGGCGTGTACTAAATTTGGTCACGCAGTTGAGACAAGAAGAAGGTCAGCTTCGAGCTGGCACAAATCAGAGTCGTAAGTTAGAATCTAGCTTAGATGCCAGAATCAAAGCCGAGCGCCAGCGAAGCTGTGAAAGCACCTGCCCTTTTGTTGAATCGAATCGATAAACTGAAAGTCACTCAGACGGGGAATGTTTCCACTCCCCAAATTGAAACCGCTGCCTCTCCCCACCTTTGAGGGGAAGTGCAGGGAATATGCTTCTTACAGAGAATTGTTCCGCGATCCCGCATTGGATCGGGGCAGGCCCAGACGGCGTGTCAAATTTACTTATGGCGGGACTCTGGGCGGGGATCCGTGGGGCCGTTAAATCCCTAAATTAACCGCGCGAATTACCAGGTAGCGTTAGATCTCTTGGATAGCAATATGGTAATGTACGCAAACGCGCTCGTGATCTTGCATCGAAAACTTGCCCATATATTCGTACCCTCGTTAGACCCGTGAGAGCTGAAGAAGTTCAGATTTGAGTTAACAGTGATCATTAGGCAAATGAGGCTCAGTACTAATGATATAGGCCATGTGGTCATGAGCCTTATCAATCAGAGAAGTTGTCAGAAGGTAAGCTCTACCGAAAAGTGGTCGAACACCTCAGAAAATGCGACTATAGTTTAGAAGAATTTTTTGAAGCTATAGACTTCATAATTCGCATGTTGGAAGATGACACGTTACAGCGGGCGAAATTAGAATCTGATAAGAAGAAACGGTATCAGCGTTAGACCCACGACGAAACCCATGCAGAATAATTCACTTGTCCCTTTTTGCAATGAGCAGCTTCCCGCCTCACGGATGCCGCCCGGTAAATGGCGTGGCTGCCAGGCGCGCATTACTAAGGAAGGGCCTGTGTTTTAATTGCCTTCAGTCAGGTCATGCGTAGATGGATGCCTAACCCCAATTCATGTAAAAGTTGGCTTGGAAATAATCATAATACTTCCCATTTGTGATAATAGCAGCTTCAGAAAAGCACATTCCGTTCCCTCCACTTCGTCCCAAAATAATCCCAGTTTAGTAAGTAACAGTCAAGCTACAACCTCCCGCCCTGTAGTAAATGCGACGCCCAGGCAGTACGATAGAAAACCCCGTCACCCCAAGAGAAAGTAGAATCAAAACCATGTAAGGCGCCAAAGGCAAAGTAGCCCAAGCGTCTGGTGTAGATCTTCCTGTACGGAATTTTGCCAGCGGCCATGGCACGAATCCATCACAAGCAGAGTAAACGGGTTCCTTGTTTTTGGACACTGCAGGAGTCAACGAAGCTATCTCCGTTAAAACTGCAAAGCCAGTTGAGCCTGCCAGTAAGTATGATGACAGAAATGGCGTTGAACATTGCTCCTTTGGTTCCAGCGAAATCAATTAGTCAGTGTAGCGTTGTGAGTTGCCGGTAGAGATGGGTAACGAAATTGTTCGAATGAAACTAGTTCCGCGAGAGCGTAGACGTCGATTCATAACGCAGGTTATGTAAAGTGAACAACACCTAGTAAGGGAAGGAATTACATTAGCAGATCCTGACAGTAGGGCGATAAATTACAGAAACGTGCTGCACACATTCTTGTGGGTGCAGACTACTTTAATTATTTCATTATTGGAGTAAGAAAGGTAAACGGGATAAGTCTTTTTCTGACCCATAATGGCATGTCATACATCTGGGGAGAGTGCCACAGTGGCTATTAAAGAAGGTCACAAGATGGATCATGTGAGGAGCAGCTCGGGGTATGTAGGGTGTGGCGAACCAATTGCATTTGATGTTGATGAATGGTGGCGTTTGGATACCGTGAAACCAAAGCGCCCATCCAGGCAGTACTGTCCGTGGCGAGCCGCTATAAGGTTCGCGAAGTGTAACAAAGCCTGAGGATATCGAGTAAGTTTGCCGTTCGTTCAGAAGGTAGGCCAGAAACAAACTTTAAGTACTGTAGCACAGCTGGATTCGCTGAAGCCAAATTTCAGAAAGACTAAGAATACTATAAATCATCTCAGGGTGTTAAGCAAATACCTGGAGGCAGGATTTATATATGAAGTAAGATCAAAAATGAGAAGGATACTACATGCCGCATTGCATTAGTAACCAACCCCATAGAATGTATTCAATGCCTCACATCCAAAGCTAAGAATAATAAATCCTTAAATGAATGCCTGTTACCTGGGCCTAATTTAGTAAGTTTATTTATAATAATACTTCTAAAGTTTCGAATGAATAAATACGCCATGCTTTTAGACATAAGCAAGCATTTCACTTAAATCTAATAGACCCATGATGTAAATATACAGAATTCCTGTAGCGAGAAGGTATGGAGTCAAACACTGACTAACCACTTTCAGAGTCGTAGTGTTCGGCATCACAGCTGATATACAATTATTAAGTATTGAGTCATCATTTTTAGTTTAGAAGAGATACGATTAAGCGAGTCATTTTACGTTTGATAACTATGTTATTGCCTTTGAAGTCTGGTCAAGGATGAAAAAGAACAAGAATCTGTCATGCAATTTTGGATAGGGCAGAATGCGTTAGAAGGGTAGACAGAACATTGCCTTAACCGATAGCGAGAGAGTGGAAAGAACCTGTGAATGTGTAGCGTGCTCGGGCTGAGATGGGCTCGAGGCACAGTGACCTGCTCCTGTGTGTGAAGAGGTAGAGAGGATTCGTGAATTGGGAAGGGATGGTGCACCCTCGAAGAAGCGTGGGATGCCATCTTTACTAGTGTCAATTTACGATCCGCTAGGTTTAGTCAGTCCTTTTATTTGTTAGAGAGGCTGTTTCTCCAACAACTTTGGGAACAAGAGATTTGGATGGGATGGCGTGTTGTGTAAGGATAAGGTAAGAAGCGGCGAGAACTGTTAGAGTTAGGAAATCAGTCGGTGATTTAACATTTTCTAAACGGCCCAGGAGTCAGAAGATCGAACTCCATATATTCACGATGCCAGTAGTGAGGCATACGGTGCTGTAGCGTATGTCAGAAACCGAGAAGGCAGCGTAGATTACTCACCAGCCAGGTAGATGCTCCGAAGGATGCGCCAAAATCAACATCCCTAAATTAGAACTTTTAGCTTTGCTGGGTTGTAGGCTAAGCGAAAACGGTTAAGGACTAATAGAACCACAAGAGATTAGTATCTGGTCAGATAGCAAAGTGGCATTAGCTACGAATTCCAGCATCTGATTCGGAACAACAAAAATATATTTATATCTAACGGTGTGGCGGAAGTTGTTTTTCTCCGCCAGATTTATGATTTCCATTGTGAAGTAATGGCACTTAGCAGAGCAAGAATCCTGCTGATGTCTTGTCTAGGGGCTCAACAATCCAGCAATTGCAGCAGGAGAACCCTCTTTGGCGCCAGGGTCCAGAGTTCTTGAGAATGCCGGGAGAGCCTGTTCCTTTCAAAGAGGCAGATCTAACAGATTATCCAGAACCGTGGTAGCGGTGCAGGAACTGAGGGGAAGAAACAGCCCCTATTCCCCCAGGAGGATATGGGACCTACTACTCAGGAGGTTGAGTTCAATTTAGATTAGAGTAACCAGATTAGTGTTGGGGTTTGCAGTGAAAACGGATCCTTTTCGAGCTCTTGTCTTATTAGAGAAGAATTCTATTTACCTACTGTATATGCATATTATTTGAAGTGAGTCAGACCCTCATTGAGATACTGAATTTTGTGAGTCAATTAAATTTAATTATAGTAGATAAATTGGTTGCACTAGAGGTAGTGTCAGAATTGAAGAAGATGGCTGTTAATTTTTGCCTGCCAGGGACACTTAGTCAGAGCTAGCAAAAGTATTTGCATTGTTTTCCTCCATTGTAATGTGTCGCTATTGGCGATTTCGAGCAGAGTATGGACGCCAGGCCTGAGGTCTATTGCTAAGAAAGTTTATGCGGAGAGAAGTGTCCAGAGTGCGTGCTAGCCTTCCAGCCGCTGATGAGGTGACCACCGCCACCATGCGAAGGAAAGGATCACCTTGCGAAACCATTTTGCGCGATCGAATTGGACCACACGCGGCCATACAAACATAGAAAACACGACAGAGCTATATCCTCCTCGTGGCGCATTACGCAGCCACCAGGGCCGTGTATTTAATTTCCTCCTTTGGAAGCGGAGGAATTTGTTCTAGCTCTTCAGGAATTCAGTACTACGCATGGAGCCCCGACGTAATACTTCACAGTAACCGCAAACGTTCAGACGACCAGCAACCTCCTTCAGGGACTGAAGAGGATGAAATCCAGCAGTTCCTGAGGAGGACTGAAGACAGATAGCATTCAAAACCCCCGTGCGCCGTGGAAAGGCCGGTTTTTCCGGCAAATCTGATGGGTGTTCTGGCGTGCCCTTCAGATTGCCCTCGGGAGAAAGTATCTGCCGGAGGCCCACGTATTAACTCTAGTGAAAGAGGCGGAGGCGGTAGTTAATAATAGGCCGTTGATGTATAGCGGTGACAAGTGCGAGGACGAGGTCCTCACCCCCTCTCATTTAATACGAGGTCACTTAATTAACTTAATGGCACCTGTTTTGCAGATGAACCTTAATGCCTTCACCTCCCGGAGCTCCCAGGATGGATCTAAAGCTAACACGAACCTTTGAAGACCTTCGGGAGGGTGGAGGAAGAATACCTAAGTGCCCTAAGAGCCGAGCACGATTGCTCAGTCTAGGGAACCTGGCTACACCCGGAGACATCGTGTTAATAAAGCTAGAAAAATCAAAGCGAACAGCGTGGCCCCTTGGATGCGTCGTGGATGCGTACTGCCGGACGACAGCGATTGTCGTGCGTGCGCCAAGGTATTGTTCGAAGATGTTGAGTCCCTGCGTGCTGTCAACCATGGTCCCCTAGAACTTGCCCCTCAGATGATGATGATGGCGTTGGAGACGAGCGGCGTGGCGATGTTGATGGTGCGGCCAGGAGGGAGATGGCTGTGGCGACGGCGGCAACGAAGAGGTCGAGACAAAGGGCGTACAGCCCAGCAGTAGGTGTTCCAGGAAATGTTGTGACGTCTGAGGTGACCAAGGGATGGCAATGGCTGCAACATCCGAACAACCAGCCACAAAAGGTCTTGGTGACGTAGAAGACACTGGCGATGTTAGTAGCGATTACGGCGATACCAAATGCGGTAAGAAATGGCGTGCTAGTGTGAATGATACTGAGGCATCGGTGATAGTGGCGTTGACGTTCAGGTGGTGGACGCGAGCGTTCCATACGTACTTTGAAAGGCTGCTGCTAAGCAGCGCGAGTTAATGAAGCGCTTATTGGAAAGCGACCATATCTAAGTTATAGCTAGAAACAGAAGAAAGAAAATGGGAAGGTCCCTTATTCTAGTAGGCAGGGAGGGTGGACCCAAGTAAGTGTAGGTGAGTTGAATCCTCAGAGGATGGAAGTGCGTCGGGTCAGCGTAAGGTGGTGAGGGCCCCCTCTTTGCGCCGACAAGTCGGCGTTGTGCGGAGATAGCCCCCACCCTCAAGGTAAATTACCAAAATGTATATGATAATGAGTACTTCTTATAACAGAAGTGAAACAGTTTTGAGGGCATGTGTCGGCCAAAGAAAAGTACATACTGATTCAGTGTAATCTGTTTCCTTAAAGGCGAATGGCCTATCTCAGATGGTTATGCTTGTTGAACATTTCTAGAGTTGTTATTGAAGAGGCGATGGCCATCCAAAGAATAACATGGAAGTGTTGTTGCATGAAGAAGGTTAAAAGGCAGATGGCCTTATGAAGATGTATATTCATGTTTCCTTGATTGTGATTTTCCATTTATGCTTTTGATGTTATTGCGGCTCATTGCCTGATGAGTTTCTATGTGATTCATGTCTACCTTGTGAATGAATTTTTGCCCCATATGTATATATCTGCCATTGATATTTTGTATATGTGTGACATTGATTACCCAGGTGTGATATTGATGTAATTTTTGCCATGTCTTTTTGTGTACTCTGTTAGTCGCTGTGGGCCTTCATGCGAGCCTGGCAAGTGGTGTGGAGAGTGATTACTTCCCAAGCTCAGTCTTTCCTGGAGTTGTCCAACATTCCAACGCCCCATACTTGGTGTGGGTATGTCAGGAATTTCGAACTGATCATTCAAAGTACGCCATTTAATACAAGTGTTGCGTTAAATTGGGGGCAAGACTGAAGGGGATCTCGCGGGCAGTTCATTTGTGCAGAAAGTTGTCCATGCGACAGAGTTAAGTAATTCTTAAATACCTGGAGGAAGAATTGCGTCTTATCGTAATGAGAGCACTATGAATTTTCATTAATGACATGATTTGCTTTATTCCTAGTACGAGTTAAAATTGTCTATGTAAATTTGGAGCCAAGGACTCCGTAGCCATTCAGAATTTGCAGATTACGGCCTTTGGCCAGAACTTCCAGAATCATTCATTGATGCAGATGATAACTTAACTGTCATTCTTCTATTCTAAGTAAAAGTAAAGATTCATTGATCTCCGTGAAAATGCCTAAATAAGCGATGATTGCGCGGTACAAGGATTCTGTAGTTTACGCGGGAAAGCGTAAGTTTCCTTTAGTAGGGCAAAGCGACGCCTCATTCCTGCTAGTCCTGAACGTTATAAGTACCGTGATATTGAGTGTCTCTCTCGATTCTCTGGCGACCATCGCCATACCAGGTCAGATTAAGCGGTGACTGTGAGTTATCTTTATCCATGTAGATGTGTCATCACTTACGATGAGAACTTGATTTGCGCAACAAGCAAGAAAGCTACAAGTGTAGAATGTCATTTAATTGTAGTTCCCAGAGTAAATAGTTCTCGATTCGTTGTGTTTTTCGTCCAGTCATTGGACTTAGTGTCTTTCAAGCACGTACGATATCAAAGACCTTAAAACTGCAAGTAACAAAGCCCAGAGAGCTTTCAGGTTCCTTGAATTGGATTAAGAAACTGCGTGTGCAGTGGAAATTTGCTATTAACGATTAATCAGTGTTGGTTCTTGATGCACATTGGCTTAGCCGCCCGTGATGCTCTTTCTTGATTCAGTATTGTTACTGAGTTTAAATGTTTATTTTTGTAATAAAACTGTAATTTGTTGGCTGGAAATTTTATTAGATCCACAGATAGTTTTAGAAATTGCGCCTCCTCAAAATGTCATCAGCCCATAACATCAGGGCACTAATCAGAACAAAAATAATAAAAGTCGAAGAAAATCCCGACAATTAGCTTTCCTATAATCCTCAATCCGTACGCAGAACAGGAACATTTTATTCAGACAGACAGAGACAGAGACATTCAGCCTATCATTATCTAGTACTTTTTATAGCAGATATTGCGTCGCCTTAAACTATTACGCTAATATACTGAATTAAAATGCAATAATTATAACAGCTGATATTGTGCATTGTATGAGAATATAGTGTATCCCACAGAATTCTGCTGCACCATTTCTGAGCTGCTTAAATTATATAACCTTGTCTACTTCATAGAGATATATTGTCAAATTGTGAAGAAAAGATTTACAAATTCAATATACATAACAAAAACCCTGGTTATGTTACCCTTTGAAGCCATCTTAATGACCATTTTCAATGGTACAGTCGCTGTGGAAAGTTCTGGCACACTTCTCAGTGAATTTTGTTCACCAAAAGAAATCTTTTCTTTTTAAAATCACGTAGAAACGAAACTTCACAACCAGAATAAGATTAATATGCATACAAACAATATAATCTATTAAACTGGCAGAAAAATAACGTGAATTAACCAAATTTAATGAAGCATTATGATACCAAAACTATCTTTCGATGAAATTAGAGAACTGAAGTATGGAACACATTAATCTTCAAAACCTCAATAACTGTGAGCATTTACTTTTACTGTTACATTCGAATAATCATCTTTAAGACTTAAATAATTAAATTAATGTCGATACCTAAAAATATTTGTTCCAAGCTAAAAAAAAAAAAAAAAAAAAGGAATATTTCCTCCATATTTAAGTGACACTGACATGATGTCACTCATGTGGACGGGAAAACAAACCGTTTAACATAAATCAGTAGACTGTCAACTTTATCGAGATTGGGCTTCACTGTTGGCGTCCCAGGAAAACATGGCAAGCTTTAGTGAAATCACATGAAGAAAGGTTTATGTGGGAAAAGCTGGATAAAAACAAATATGTGGAATTTGAAAATGGTAGGACTAACAGTCCAAGTAAAAAGGTGTCACGCAAGATGAATTTTATCGAGTTTGTTTTTTACCCTAAGTCTGTTATAACAATCATATTGCTTCTTTTCAAGATATTTCCGTTAAGAATGAAACTGTTGTCGTAACGTCTATCATAAGAACTGGGCATTTATGTCATTATAGGTCTATTATAAAGATTAAACTTTTATACTTCTCTCTATAGGCCTAATATAAAAATGACAATATATCATACTGTATAATAAGGACTTGATTTACATATCACTATAGACCTATCATATGAATAGGATATTTGTATCAATATAGGTCTATTGTATGAACCAAAGCCTTATTTCATTATAGAACATTATATTCAGGTGCATATTTTAGGGAAACTTTGTTTTATTCTATTATTTATATGTATCTTTCCTTTGATAATGATTCATCTACACTTCACACAGATGTTAAATGTAAATTGTTATATGAATACTTTTGTATATACAGAGATAGGGAGTAGGTCCTAGGATCTATGCTCATTTTCTTCATCATCTTGATTATAATTTTCATAATCTTTTACAATCGTTTTATCAGTTTCAGCTATTAACCTGAAAACCGTCACAGAAGAGAAGGATTATTGCAGCAGTTCTATAGGATGGATGGCTGCCAGTGGTCCAGGGAAACTTATGGAAACTGATGCACAAATGAACAGTTCCCAGTATATTAGTATTATGGAAGAAGTTTTGGTGTCATCAGTGAGAGCCTTGCTAACCACCGAGCCAGAACCGATATATGCCCAAATGTAAAAGAATAAGACATGCCAAGTCAGTCTGGGAGTCACTTAATCCTAAACGGAACGAAATAAACGTTGGTGAAATGATAGAGAGTTCAATGTCTAAAGAAGATTATAAGTTAATTGACAATAGGGGTGGTGGTGTTGGGGGGACGCATGGATCTTTAAATTCTACTATATTTATAGTATTGTGGTTTTATGTAGTAATAGTTTGACTATGCACTGCACTTAATTTTTTATTCGTCTACTTATTTAGTTACATTTATTTCTCTATAAGAAGCATATAGGTCCGTGTGAAAATTGTATTGATTGCAAATATGCTTTTGTGTACTGATAAATGTCATTATTCATATTATATTAAATATTTCATTTACGTAATATCTTAAAGGACAATGTTGTAGTTAGTCGCAGCAATGCTGAGCAAACAAATACATATGTTTATGGCAAAAGAATGGGAATTTATTTTAAGAGCAGCTTACACACACTAAGAGCTCTCTCTCTCTCTCTCTCTCTCTCTCTCTCCTCTCTCTCTCTCTCTCTCTCTCTCTCTCTGTGTGTGTGTGTGTGTGTGTGTGTTATAATATTAGCATCTGCTAAAACCATTGAGAACAAAAGGAAAATACTGGAAAGAAATTTGTTGATAGAAAAACAGTGCACTCCATTATTTCCCGCTATAGATACTTTTCCTGTAGAGGGCTACATAAGACCTGGTGACAGTCAGGTAATATTATATCACACATGTGAGGGATGGCCTCATGTGAAAATTGCCAGGTACTATTTTGTAAACACTTGTCTAGAAAAGCACTGAAAAGTGTGCAGAAGTTTCCAGAGACTGTACAATTTGTAAGGCTGCACACGAATTATGAGAAACAAAATTTTATATATATATATATATATATATATATATATATATATATATATATATATATATATATATATATATATATATATGTATATATATATATATATACTACTACTACTCTATATATATATATATATATATATATATTATTATTATTAGTGGAAAAGCAAGTATTCAATATTAGAGTGTGATGTACAAGCACTATTCTAAAGTAAAAAGTCAGGCAATCAAAGTTCTTTATTTCGTTGAATTACAGTGAAGACTATTTTAACCCTTACGGAACAGGCATAATCATATGAATAACTATAACAGGTTTTGAACGAACGCCAAGCTAACTAATGAATATTAATATTGCGCGCCATACAGTTTGGATGAATTTAGCAGGAAAAATGTTCATATCACTTCAATGGTCCATAAATGACTTATGGCACCTGCAGTAGCTCAGTAAAGGGGACTCGAGGACGACGTAGATCAGTATGCCTCGAGATGTGGTTGTTGAATGTACTTGCTCCGTAGCTCCAGGACGTCTTCTTATTCATTTGCTCATAAATATATCTAGGGATTGTTGTTGGTTTTTGTTATCTTTTATGATAGTAGTTCACCTATAATTGTAATTTTGCAAAGTAAAGTGCGCAGAAATATTAGAAAAATATGTATGCCTCACAAAATGGTACTGCATCTCACCAACCCAGTAAATCTCGTAAATATTTTACAATAAATATACTCAAAATTTGTTGTTGATTTTAGTTCTTATCTATTATGATATTGTGTGAGCTGTAATCATAATTTTACAAAACAAAATAAATTATTTGAAAAAACGGTGTATAATTTTGTAAAATTAACATATTTTTACAAGCGTCTTGGAAAATAGGCCCTGCACATAGCTGTAAATATTCACTTTCAATTTCCCGTGGAAGGTACAGAAAAGATTTTAGAACTTTTTATCTTACACCATGTGTATTTGCATATCTTCCTCTTGTCATAAATGTGCTTTTTCTTATATTGGCCAACCTTAAGGTTTCCCCGTTCTGGGTATGTGCTTAATATATATTTAGCCCGTTCCTTAAAGGTTAAGTAAATTTGATCACTCCAATATTTTTGTAGTGTATTCAGAGAAATAAATAAGCTGCTAGAGATGATCACCTGCGACATGAGTGTCCAGTAATCACAGGTCTCAGATCGGCGCACTGGAAAACGTGGGCTAATCCTGGGCTGACCCAGGATTGTAGGTTAGTCCGCCTCTGACCAAAACAAGGACAACCTTGCACATGTCATCGTCTGGCTGCTTTTGGTCGAGGTTAAGATGAAGAAAAGCCATCAGTCAGTATCTGACCTTATCAGGGTGAAGAGCAAGGAAGCTCTCTTAATCCGGATTAAGGTGCTCTTCATCTGGTCAGTCCTTTTAATCTCAATGACCCGACTGCAATAGCCAAATGACAATAAAAAGACATATGGAGGATTATGCATGTCCTTTAGCTCAGCAATACCTGGAGATCAACAGGGAGCTCTCTCAACTAAGATCGTGAAAGTGAGACAGAATGTGTATGGATAGACATTTGCCATAGTGGCCCATCATTTCCTTATTTTCTTAGTTTTTTTCGATGGTAAGCGTTCAGTACCCAGCAGCCATCACTGCGGTGCGCAGTATTGCCGGACAGACTAACCTATTAATCTGGGCTGATCTGGCCTGGGTTCACACTTTCGAATCCGATCGTGGAATGCAGTAGCCTACCGTTTCGCTCCATGTAGGAAATAATTGTCTGATATTGTTGAAATTTGTTCCGAGATCAATTCTCGCCTTCTTGGTCGCACACAAAGTTTTCCAACACGAAGTATAAATCTCCCATTTATAATGGTGACATAAAGTGAAAACTAAAGCTTTTGCTGTAGTAAAGTTACATGTGATTCATCTGGGAATGCAGCGACAGGCTGCCAGGAAATACATATATGCCCAGTAACAGTGCTGCCTCATCCCAGCAGCAATAACATTTCTGCCGCTTTAGGCTTAGCTCACGAAGTCAGCTGATCAACAACATGAAGAACTGGGAAACAAAAAATCCAGTTTTTGGAGAAAAAGAATGGATAACATTGCCGCAGGTATGACCTTTTCTGTTGGTTTCATTGCTTGTAGGTGCAAAATGTAGCCCAGGAACTGTCATGAATTTTCCCAACCACTGGGAGGGCTCTAAAGTCTCGAATGGTATGGGACTGGGATGATCAGGCCTGAAGGGCACTATAACAGCAAACATCGAAGCGTAGGTCCATCAAGATCAGGCAGGGTTTTACAATTTTATTTAAAAAAAAAAAAAATAGACTATTTCAATTTAATATACATTAACACTGAGACCACACAGTCAGGTACAAAACAACTTCAGGAAAGATTACACAAAACTCAAAAAAATTTACACAAAACTCAAAAAACTATGCTTCTAAAAGTTACAATTTTACACAAAACTTACTTCGAAATAATCAGGTTATTCTTTAAACAAATATTAACCACATCAAGCCTCTGATGGCAAAAAATGTGAGGGGATTAATTTAGCATACAAAAGGGACCGGCTCTTGACTATAAAATGAAGAATTTGCTGGAGAGTCTCAGCTTACCTCAATGTAGTATACCCTCGAGAAAGACATATTGCTCCACTCTCAAGCATGTCTCGTCGTCACCTCGGTTCCCTTTCAATTTCTACATGGGTTTATTATATTAAAGAATGTACTTGAGTTATTAAAAATAAAAAAAAGAGCCTCTCCGATATTCCTGATACAGGCAACTCGCGGGACACAAATAATAATCAAACATATTTACAGAAGAAAGTGAACCACGAACTCGGCCGCCTGCTTACTCACTCCCCCTCGCTTATCTTGAACGTTGTGAAGGATTGTCGAGAAAGAACGGATCCAATTTTTTTTTTTTTTTTTTTTTACGACAGGGACTGTCCTCTTTTTCGTGGAATTTTTATATCATAACGCTTCTTCACTGAGATTCAGACCAAAACAGAGGAAAAGTTAAGTACATCTTAATTTAACCAGAGCCACTGAGCTGATTAACAGCTCTCCTAAGGATAGCGAAGGATTAAGATTTCTTTTACATGGCTAAGAACCAATTGGTTACCTAGCAACGGGACCTACAGCTTATTGTAGAGCTGAGCCACTGTTACTGGGGAGAGTTGAGCCATGGCTCATCTCTTATTATATGGCTCAACTCTCCTGCTGTTTTATATAGTTATTCATTGTGATCTTTTTCCATTTCTAGATCATCAGTGCCACAGATACAAAACTCAAGACAGAGTAGGAAGCCAGAAGATGTTTTTGAAGGGCAGCCAGAGCGGCTAAACGGATTCACTGTGCATTCCTCTTACAAGCCAAATTTTTTATAAAGTAGTCCCTCCCTCCATTGCACCTGAAAGAAAACAGGTTGAGTATTAATGAATGCAGTCTCTGAACAATGGCCCAAACAACTAAAAAAAAATAATAAGCATAACGAAACGAAGTCTGCGTCATACATGCATCCATTTTTTTTATACTGCCGCTTTGAATGGACTATCGATGTTTAGGCTACTGATGAAAAAGTGTTTGTTGATAAGTGCCACAAAAGGCAGAAGTTGGGATGTACGAAGGGATTCTTATGCCAACTCTCCCTATGAAAGTGAAGTGTAGGTGCTGAGTGCAAATGAGAGAAAAAATGATAGAAATTGTTGAAATGAACTGTTTGCATTGTATATGTAAAGTAAGAAGGGTTGAATGAGAGAAACCAAAAAGATATGAATATACGATAAAAAAAATCTAGCTTAGATGAACCATCTGTTTTGATATGGTTTGGGAAGAAGGCGACGGAGATCGAGAAAGTGCTTCCTTTCCCAATAAGTATATACAAATACTTACGAGAATGGTACACACTAAAAAGGCTCAAAAAAGCAAGTATCAAACCGAGAGAAATCAAAAGGTACAGGACCTACTAAGAGAAATTATAAATATGAGGATGTTAAAAAGTAATAGCACTAAGAAGTGAGAAAAAGACCTATGAAACAGTAGTGAGTACATGTATTTATAGCATAGAAGCAATAAAAAGTAACGTCACAGAAAACGAGATGACTGAACTAGAGAAAATGCAATAGGATCCTCTGAGGGGAATATACACGAACAACCAAAAGGCACACACCGTAATGAGAATTATAGCGGAGTCCGGCATATGGCTCATAGCCTACAGAATAGCCTAGAGACCCTAACTTGGACAATACTGGACAAAAGCACTGAGGCAGAGGAACGAGAAAATATGGCAAAAAAGAAAGCATTTCAAGGGAAATAAAAATGAAAATTAGGCAGAGATTAGAAAAGACCTTGAGAGAAGAGAAACGAAATGAAGAAGCTGAGGGTCATAGAAATTTTCATCGGGGAAAATGAGTAGATAATCAGGGAACGTGAAACAAAGGACGCATGCATGATAACGAAAGCCAGGCTTAATATGTTGGACTTGTAGGCTACCTTCCGGGGTAAATACAACGACCAGGCTTGTGATACCTGCAGAGTGGAGGAGGACAGCACCAAACATTTATTCGCTTGTAAAACCTTACATAAAACAAAAGAGGAGGACTTTAGTTTAGACTTTAGAGACCCTGAAATCCCCTAACAGAAAACTGGGGGAATATATAAGACTAGCCCTGAAAGTGAAGAATTTTGTTAACCTGGGAAGCGCTGGTTGTCAAAGCCAGTAACGTAGTACCTCAGTAACAGGAAAAGAGAAGTGAAGGGTGGGAGCTAGAAGTCAAATAGAAAAAATAACTTCTGGTAATATTCGGTAAAAATTAGTTCAGTAACATCTCTAACTTTTTGGGTTCTTGTTGCTAGAAAAGGACAGTGTTCAAGGATTAAAATAAACAGTCTGATGAAATATTAAATAAAGTAAAGCTAAGGACGATTACAATTTTGAATAAAAGTCGAATTCAGTGTCAGTTTAAATCATGTAATAACAATATGAAAGAGAAAAGTTATAAGGTAAAATTGTTTCAAGTTGAATAGCTCTGCATCTAACACGCAGGCACCTGGGTAGGATAGAAGAAGTGGTGGAATGGAAAACAGAGGTAAGTGGCGCAGTATGTGTGAGTAGGCGTATGAAACAGCTATATAGCCTACTGCTATTGTTCGTTCTCACTCTTTTCACTCTTCTTTCTTTCTTTCGGGTTATCTTCAAAAGTTTACTCTTTCTTGGCCGTTAGCCAATTCTACCTTTATTCTCTCTATCTGTGATTACCTTCATAACATTGTTAGCTCACCCCTTCTCAACATCTCCATCACTTAGTCTCTGAAATATATATAGGCTATATATATATATATATATATATATATATATATATATATATATATATATATACTCTATAATATATATATATATATATATATATATATATATATAATATATATATATATATTTGTTATTTATATATATATTTTTTTAATTGTTAATAACCAATTCACTGTGCCTTGGGAATAACTTACTCTTGATACCAGTGGGGTTTTTTTGGGGGGAGGGCATTTTTAAACATCTCGTGATCAAATTCAACTCTTTGAGATGACAGCAAATCATTAACGTAGCTTGATGTATGATTTTACGATCAAGGAAAATGAAGGGTGAGCGTTCTACCGCAAACAGATTTTGACCCCAACGCCTCCCCAGCCCCCGCCTCCAAAAAGAGGTAATAAAAAATTAACTCTCCCTTGGGAATAACTTACACCCCGTGGGAATTAGAATTAATAAGTGCATCTGTCTTGCTAGGATTCGAACTTGGGCCTTTTGTTTAGCAACAGCGAAAGACAATGGATTTTAACTTCAGCTTTTAATAGAGATATAATTGCTGTACATGTGTTATTATTGTGTGTGTCAGATACCCAGTTCTGTGCTTCTCTAGCTATGAATTTTTGTCTTTGAGACTTACGTGGCTTTTTATATTTTCAGAAATATTATGCCAGAAATGTCGTTTAATATCTAATTTACTATATCTTGTGAATAACTTCCACCCAACAGGAAATATAATTGCCAGGTTCATCTACCTCACCCAAGATTTTGGACGCGGGCGCCCAGGGTTACTGATAATTACTCGCTGTTGCATTACTTGCTTGTTGTTAAATAATTCTTGCCTACATAGGACTTTTATTCTTGGAAGCTCTAGTAGTCATCATACCCATAGTCTATTATTCATACATCAGTAGTAAATATCAGTTATCACTCACGGGAACACCATGCAGTCACTTGCATTGCAAGACAACACTAAATGTATTTTTCATTTTAATTTAACTGTTGCAATGGCTCATTTGTCTATTCACTATGCATAAGTCGATTGTACATGAGGAACTGCTTTGCGCATACTGTAGGTTAAGCCTGGCATTAACATTAAGTAATTTTGTATTCTATAACCTATGCCCTCCTTGTCACAACGTTTGCTAGAAATTGGAATGTTATGACGACCGACTTTTCGTCAAATATTACAACAGGAGTTAAAGGAGTCATATTATATTTTCTCTCATGCTCCAATAACATTCAGAGAAATATTTTTGGGTTTTGCTTCCACAAACCTTCTATATTTGAACGTTGTTTTTCTTCTTATGTGTCTTACCTTTTTCCCTCTTCAAGTAGGGTGTATCGTCATCCTCTGGAAGCTTCGGCACGGAAAACCACAAGAATAACGAGTAACATTTGTAGCTCTCCTCTTGCGCTGAGAAAGCATCTTTGAGATTAAGGTAAAAGAAAGTCAGTTTACATCGATTCACCTTTATTTTTCAAATTTGTGTGTGGAAAATAAGAACCTTTTATATAAAACTCAGAAATTTCCTTAAATGGCA
>NC_089766.1:35418490-35438490 GCF_040412425.1 Macrobrachium rosenbergii
TCTCCAATAAATCCTACCTTATTAGTGGTGACTGTAGGCCACTGATAAATGCATCCCTAATAGACTCCTCACAATAGATTACTGAATAGCTGTCACCGCCTGAAAATTACATTCTTTGCTAAGAAGTTGTATCAATACGTTTTTGTCTGAATGAGGCCTTGATTATAGTAGACTTATATTATTTGTATGTAGAGAGGATATGTACACATGTATGGGGGCATACCTTTGGCCCATCGAATGCAGCACTCTCTGTTTACCAGGTTGCAATGTTCGTTACGTTTTAAGTACAACACATGGTTAGTTGAAGTACGACATCTTAGCATGATACATGTGTTACATCCCCCTTACTTTAAAAAGGAATCATAAAAAATCAAGAATCAGTTTACAAGCCCAAAACAACAGGTATCTTTACAGCTCGACCTGAAGTGTAATAGTCTGGGGATGTATTTGAGTCCACATAACTTGTTGGTACTTTGAGGAACATTTGTAGAGCCAATGTGTTGAGTTCCTGATGCCTTTCATTAATGTTAAGGGTTCATAAAGCTTTGATCATTCTCATGATCAGGGACTGAAAACGAAACATGTTTAGGCGAGTTTACACTACTTCTCAAATGAACTCGATTTCTCCTTAATGTTTGACCTACAGGTGTCCTCGACAAATATGACCTAGGTTCCTCACACTTGCTAATTACTTTTGCAACTTCCCATTTACCTGAATGAGCAATTTGGATACGAACATTTTGTCCAGGAAAAGTGGTGGTCTGTCATGATATTTTCTGAATATTCGGTCTATTTTGCAACTCACTCTTATTTTCATTATAGCACCTGGATATCTGTGATTATGGTTTTTTTCACTAACGTGTTATTCTTGAACTTTCTGTTCATAAGAATTTCTCCTGGACTAGGTAACACATTATTCAATGGAGTGGTATACAAAAATAGTAAAGCTAAGTCTACATCCTTTTTATCTTGCTTGGCTTTCTGGAATAACATTTTTATGGTTCTTACATTTCTTTCTACAAAACCATTAGACTGAAGGTAATATGGACAGGACGTGACATGGTCAAAACACCACTCTTTAGCAAAGGTTTTATACTGACACAAAGAAAACTGAGGGCCATTATCACTGATAACCTTGCAGGGAATACCAAATTCAGAGAAAATTTGCCTTGTAGCTGCAATAACACCACTGGTACAATGTGCAGGCATTTTCATGGCTGGAAATTTGCCTAAAGTAATCTACAGTGATAAGGTATTCACAATTATCAAAACAAAATAAACCTGTCCCAACAGTTTCCCAAGGCTGGCTAGGAATTTCATTTGGAATAAGTGCTTCACAAGCTTGGGAAGGCAAGTGGTTCTGACATATCTGACAAAACACATTTTCAAAGTCTTTATTGATACCATCCCAATATACAGAATCACTTAGCCAACTTAGTTTTTCACACACCTAGTGATTATAATACCCAATTGATTCTGGATACATACATGCAAATTTTACAGATAACAACTCTAATACGCTAGTACTCCGTTTTTCTACCAGACAATTCATCTCTATAAAACGAAGCTTCTATTAAGATAGGAACATCCTTGATACTATCAGGCCATCCTGAAATTATTAAATCCTGTCAACTGATTCAAAGCCGGATCTTTTCTAGTTATTAATACTCTCAAGACTTTCAGATTGAAATCTTACAGAGGATCAGCTGTTAGCCTACATCAAGTCAATAGTTTCATTATTTTCTCATTTTGGTTGTCATGGCAGGGTATTTGCCAACACTATTCCTCTACCTGGCTTGTGTTGTCATCAGAATTTATACCACTTGCAATTTCAATAACATTCTTTGTAATCTGGGAGGGAGAATTTGTGGGTTTTTGTGTGATCATTACTAAAGGTTTATGGTCAGTTACTACTTTGAAATACCTACCATACAAGTATGCGTGAAAACGACTGACAGCAAACACAATTGTAAGCAGTTCTCTTTCTATACAAGCATATCTTTTTCCAACATCAGATACTGTACCTAATCCCCTTAAACTAACATCTGTTTGTAATACAGGAGTAATATTGGTATCAAAGTATTGTAAAGTTTAGTCTACAGTGACTGCATATTTAAGAGAGTTAAAACACTGTTCATGATGTGGCTCCCCTACAAATGGTTAGTCATTCTTTATCAGTTCTCTAAGACATGAGGACTTAGAAGACAAATTTGGTATGAATGGTGACAAATAAATTACCAAAACCTGAGAATTCTTGGCACCTTTTTTGTTACTTGGTACTGCATTTCCCTTTAGATCCATCTACTTTTTTTGGGTCTAGGTGCCACTATCTGAAGACCTGTTGTTCCAAAAACTTTAATTTTATTAGTTTTGATTATGCATTTACTGAAATTGAACACAAGACCATTCTTATTAGCTACTTTTATGAATTATGCAAAAATTTTACCATATTCACTTTCATTTGGTGCATATATGGCTATATCATCTGCTACTCCTACAACCCCTTCCACCCGGTCAAGAATTTGAAATATGTCTTGAGACACAGATAAACCAAAGGGAAGACGTCGAAAACAGTAACGTCCAAATGGCGATTGGAAAGTTTTCAATAACTGGGGAATCAGAATCTAACTGCACATACCAGTAACCTGATTTTGCATCAAGTTTTGAAAAACTTTGCTTTTACCTCTGAATTTATGAGCAGAAGTTCATTTATAGCAGACATATAATGAGGACGCTTCAGTGCTTGAAAAAAATTAAGTATACCTTAGTTTAACCAGACCACTGAGCTGATTAACAGCTCTCCTAGGGCTGGCCCAAAGGATTAGACTTATTTTACGTGGCTAAGAACCAATTGGTTGCCTAGCAACGGGACCTACAGCTTATTGTGGAATCCAAACCACATTATAACGAGAAATGAATTTCTATCACCAGGAATAAATTCCTCTAATTCATCATTGGCTGGTCGGAGAATCGAACGTGGGCCCAGCAGAGTGCTAGCGAGAATAATACCGACCGGTCCAATGAGGAACTTCAATGCTTGATTGAGGTAGTTTGGGTCTAGGCAAATTCTTAATGTACCACCTTGCTTGCATGAGTAAGCAAGACTGGATACCCAGTCTGTAATGAAATCATTCCATTACTTTCCATGTAGTATAAAAATTCACATTTAATCTTGTCTTTTAAAGCAATAGGGGTTTTATGAGGAGCATTAACTCTTGGAACAAATTTCTCATCGACAATCAGTTTTGCTTTACCTAGAAAGTGGCCTATCCTATCAAACTGATTTGGGTACAAATTCTTTAAATCATCAACATTATTTATAGGCTGGCAAAGCTCAGTACCAGTATTCTGGGCGCTGGTGGGGATTACTGTTTTTAGAATTTCACAAGACACAATCAACCACAGCGAGTCCATTAACATCTACAATGTAAAATGTACTATCAATCCAGTCCTGAGGTCTGATATTTACACAAGAAATGTTTATTACTCCATAACAGTAAATCTTCGTTTCATTATATGCTGTTAATCTTACATTTGTTGCTGTGCTGCAAATTTCGTCTTAAGGATATCCCTTCAGCTGTTAACTTTTCAGTAAACATGCGCCTAATGTTCTTAAAAAAGAGTAAAGTCCTAACTTGTGCACCTGTATCAACCTTCAATTTGAAATTATGAACACCAGGTCTGTTTGGAAGTTTTATGTTCAAATTAACAAATGCTTCATCACGAGCTACACTATTTACGCATAAATCAGAAACATGCACAATACTATAATTAAGTAGTTCAAATGGTTGTGAATTACAAGCGTCTATACAGTTACTACAATCATTAGATGCAACATGAACTACATTTTCACAAAATTTCATGTACATATTTAAATTTACCTTATTTCATGAGGGTTTGGATGTATTACTACTTGATTTATTAGGATACTATCTCAGAATGTGATCTATTCCTATGGTGAACCCCACTATCTTTCTTCACATTTTACTAGTGTGCTTAAACTTGCAAACTTTTGCCCAATGATTGGGTTTGCCACAAACACTACATTCAGTGCCATATGCAGGACAAAACTCTTTTCTTAAAGGAATGGGCTCTACCATAAACACAAATTCTCACTCAGGATTTGCCCTTGAGCATATTAAGCTTATTCTGCCTTTGAATAACACTAACATTTTCTTTAGAATACACATTCACAATTTCTGCCTTCACATTACATGCCCTGCCCAAGCTTCACCCTTCTGACAATTTACAACCTTTATCTTTACAAAGCTCTTTCTGGTAATCTGCTATCACATACCTGCAATAATCAACTAGGTAGCCTCTCATTCAGTTCACTTTCTGAAAAGCCACATTTCAGTGCAAAGAAGCTTACAGTGATTCACAGGAACCACCAAAGAGTTCATCTACTTTCTGTCTATATTGCACCCAGGCTTTAATCGGCATACACGAAAATTTTCTGAGGTTCTTATTGTTCCAGTAAATTTGTTAAAGAAATAACATCTGTATCCATCCTCTCCCTCGTCACTCCAATGTCCATACATTATACTCGTATCTACACGCAGGCCTTCATCACCAACTTGCAATAACATATGTGATACCTGAATGCCACCATATTCTTCACATCAAATATAACGACAGTCTTTGCCTAAACAAAGATTAGGCCTGGTTATTAGACAAACAGTCCATTCTTGGGATATTTTCATTAAATATTTTTGTACTGTACATAGCTTACTATCTAACCTTTTTATATGATACACAACTTAAAATTCTTACACAGCTGAGGTAGGCTATTGCTTGTAAACAAATTGATGCAGGTTTGTTACTAGGCCTATATCCTACAGAACGACCTAAAGGATAATTCACTGGCAAATAACTGGCACAGTCTGAAGACATCTTCGACTAGGCTCATAGGTTAGCCTATACACAAGACTTAGCCTAGGCTAGGCTATGATTCTGGATACCGGTACTTGAAGAATATAGACTACACTGTACAGCAGCCAATATCAGGAACTTTGCCTTTAAGTGTGGAGTAAAAAAGCGTGGGTAGTTTACAGTTTCGGTTGCCAGGCCAGTAACACCTTCTGCCACTTTCTAATACTTACCAAGGCAAGTAGTTCCGCGACACGCTTTCTGGGGTCAGGGGAACAAAGCCCCTGGCCGGAATTAGGAGCACGCCGCCCTATGTTAGGTTAGGTTGGTTACATCTGGTTAGGTCAGGACCTAGCACTACAGGAAAAGTTTGTCTTGTTTGTATTCGTCCACCAGTTTCCTAACGGAACCTACACCACAGCCTTGGCCACCTAAACTGTAGGTAGGCGCTCCAAAAGCGTACTTTTCAATATTTTCACTTTTGTTTGTCCTTACTGTCGATTTTTGGCGAGCTGAAGAACATCACCAGTCCACGCCTGGAAGTCAGGAACACAGTTGAAATCCACGTGCACGATTCTGATTGAGGTATCCTGGATTCATCATTTATCTTCTGGAGGAGGAGTTTCTGGCATTTATCCTCTGACATGAGAGTGCAAACGTTGCCACCATGTATCAATATGTTGTTGAATTTGAATGAGAGCCTTGATGATTATAGCAGACTTATATTTATTATGGAGAGAAGGATATGCACATGTTGGCGGCCATACCTTTGATGCGCGATCCAGTGCTCTCTGTTTACATCTATTACAATGTTCTCGTTACTTTTAAATACAACACATGGTTAGTTGAAATGACATCTTAGCATGATACATATATTTCAGAAGTCTTTAAGCTTGAAGATATTTGTCTATGGATTCTCCAACTTGCAGATGGCAAGAAGACAAATGCTGTTATACAAACACTTCATTGGTAGGTTTGGCATCTGTGATTCTATA
Organism: Macrobrachium rosenbergii; assembly: GCF_040412425.1. Classification (NCBI taxonomy): domain Eukaryota; kingdom Metazoa; phylum Arthropoda; class Malacostraca; order Decapoda; family Palaemonidae; genus Macrobrachium; species Macrobrachium rosenbergii. The sequence goes on from NC_089766.1 coordinate 35,424,355, forward strand.
AACTTAATAACATTCAGAAATATTCTCCAAATTTTAGGTGACAAAAAGTTAGTGAGAAGAGCTTAGCCTGTTGAAACTATATCCTGCAGAAGAGGTAGCTAAGTTTCAAAGTCTTGAACCAATGTTTGAAACTTTTGAGCATGTGATGAACTTCTAGTTGGTGTCTAGCCTTTCAAAGTCTTGAACCAATGTTTTAAACTCTTGGGCAGCAATGAACTATGGTTGGTGTCTAGCCTTTCAAAGTCTTGAACCAATGTTTTAGCTGCAGGCCGCCAACAATATGAACTATGGTTGGTGTCTAGCCTTCCTCAAAAGTCTTAAACCAATGTTTAAACTCTTGAGCTGCCAACGATGAAGTATGGTTGAGTGTCTAGCCTTTCTGGTTTTATCAATCTTTCCCTAGTTTTTAGGCTTTATTTAACAAAAGCTTCAAATAATACATCTGTAACAAAAAGTTTTGTAAGAACTGAAGAAGTACAGTACATTCTCTGTTATGCAATGAATTTGAAAGTATTCTGTGAATAAGTATGAAATTCACTGAGTCTCGGGATTATGAGAATGGCAGAGAGGCGGTAGGCCATGGGACCAAGTGGGGGTTCGCCTTAACCAGCGTCGAGGTTATGGGAAAGTAAGGAGGAGTTAAAGGAATGATTATGAAGTGAAAAGGTCAGCAAAATTGACCTGATTTGTCCTTGCCAAAAGTGGGAGTTGAAATTGAACCATTAAGATTAGACTAGACTTCCTCAAAGAGGCGGAGTTTTATTCAACATAGGTCCAGAGTTCATTCTGATCAATTTTTAGTTAACTTGAACCCTTTTTGGGCAAGATCTGTGTCGCTCCTCTCTGACATCAAGAGAAATTTCTAAGTCCAGTGTGGCTGGCCGTGTGAACAATTTAGTGTTATAAGAATAAAAATGTAAAAGGAGTGCCGTGAAATCCATTAAACCCTCCCTCCTGGAAACCAATTACATAGTGTGAGAAGGTATTTACCAAGTATCCTGCGTTCCTATGAGTAACAGGTTCTTGGCCTATTGCAGAAGACATCAACACAATAAACAGAAGCAGAGTCATTCAAACATTGGGAATGCACAAAACAACATAACAAAGTGCATATGCGTAATATCTCATCTACATACATGTACAACAAAAAGAACGCAGATATGACGCACACCATTTCACATTTATTATTACGTAAACGTTGGTACTTATCCCAGTGAATTAGCACCTTGTTAAAGGTGTCATCAGGTTGGTCATTATGCCTAATGTTTACAGCTTGTCTTCTACTGGCAATGTTGCCATATCCTTTTAGAACAGGACTGCAATACAATGTTGCCAACCTGCAAAATACGATCACAACAGATACTCCAGTTTTGCTGCAGCTAGGATTAGCATTCAGAAAAGTACACACTTTGGACAAATGTAGAGCAGTTGCATTAATAACCACTTGTATATTGTAACAAACTGACAAAGACTGCAATTTTTGACTCAAATGAAGGCTAATTCTGCCGTGTGCCACTTCCTCCCACTCTAGAACATGAGAGAAATTACTACACAATGTGGGGAGTCTGGTCAGATTGGCAACAGGATTATCACTGATCAATATTACCCTGATTAGCAGCATATATATAACACAACTCACAGTAATGGCATGCAGCAATATGGACAATCAAAATAGATTTGTGAAGCACCTGTGCATCTAGGGTAAGTTAAGAGTACCAAGGTAGCCTAGCCTAGAATATGCCACACTTCTAATGCTACCTACTAGAGGTCTAATCGAATCAAACTGCCAAATTATAAAATCATGACAACTATGTTACTTGAAACTTAACATTAACAACTCATACAACAAAGTAGAGAGAGCCATTCACTTAAAATTAACTGCAAGTAATCGGCAAGAAGCTAACAAATAGAGACATTATATGAGTTTGAAAAATTTCTCAGCTATAGATGTATTTCAGCAAATGATCCAGTTTTACTCATTTTGACCACAAAATGCTTTTATTGATTGCTTCTTACCTTCTCAGTCAGTCTTACCATGTCAGTCTAAAGTTAATGCCTTTCTAATACTTGGTTAGGCTATGTTAAAACTTTTTCTATTCATAATGGTTGTTTGCCTGTTATAAACAAATCAAAACAAGTAAATCCAGTTGTTGTACATATCTAGCAAAGACAGGACATCTCCATTGCTGTATTTTAATATTTACTTCTATATAAATACTCTTTCAGAAGGATACAGTATTTTACTGAAGAAATGTCACATGGTGATAGCAGGCTATGATGATTTCAAATAGTGATTTTTTGTGAAGATGGCTACAAGTTATGCATTACCTCCACCTTGAAGTTTCAACAGTCTTGACAAAAATGTTGAAGCTTTAACGAGCTTTGGACCTCCGGCTCTCCAATTGGTTTTGCCATGGTCTAACGCCAGTGGGATACAGGACCAGTTGAATCTCTTGTCTTGGGGCAAGGCAATTCACTTCGGTCTAGACAGTCTAGTAAGTTGTGTCCTTTACCTCTTAACTTGTCAGAGGAAATATTACGTCCTGGACTCAAGCGTTATAACAACCTTGCAGGTAGAACAAGACCTGACAGCTTGGCGCCTGGTGTCATGCTGAATCACCTTCATTCTGAGTGTGTCGCTCTACTACTCATTTCAGAGCCAATGGCCTTCGAGTTGACAGCCATGAGTTGCTCTCCAAGCAGTCTCCTGGGTAGAACCTATGGTCCTTCACTGTGGCCCGAATGTCCTCTCATCAGGTGGTGTACCCCTAGTGAATGTTGCCTGTCTGGAGGTAGGGCAATTTCACACCAGATGGAAAACCTGTGGTCAACTTAGTTCTGACAAGGATGGATGCAGTTCTCTCCTAACTCTCCTAGAAACTTGAGCCCCCTGATCAACCCCTTGATGAGAAGTTGGGGGGCCATTTGAGAGGATCCACTGCGGGAGGAGTATGCTCTTTGCTACTCCTTCTGCTGTGGATTCAACTGAACAGGATTCAACTGAACACTAAGACCTGTAACTCTTTGCTCCTCCACCCTCCAGTGCTGGTCAATCTCGAGGGCCGGCGACCCTTAAGGCACTTTGGATGCCGTTGTATATCAGGTGAGGATCACCAGAGCAGTTACCACTTTAGGTGACATTGTTGTTCCTCCCCCGGTTGGGCCTCCATGGTGACAGGGACTTCATTCTGGACGAAATTTATTTATTTCATTTTATGGCAACTTACTCAAACCTCCCATCGCTTCTGGCATGGCAATGGACAATTCCAAGGATAGCCCAATAAATCAAAATCTGGGTGGCATCAAAACTTTAATACCATATAAAACACCCAAAAAGAGCAAATACCTACATATTAACCTTGACTGACTTCAACTCCCTCGGCATTAAAATTAGAACATTTCTTACTGAATCGACATTCAACTAATGAAATGTCATTCAGGTGGATAAAACCACAACAAAACATCAATCAGAAATTACGTGGTTATAAAAACATTAACAATATAAATGTACAAAATAAAAAAACATAATAATATGAACAGTGTACAGAGTACCATAGTATTTCCTGGTATTAATGAAGAACCAACAGAAAAGAATATATTGCTGGATTCCCTTAAAAAGAGGTACAACAATTTGCAAGACTGTGGAATAAACAACATAGCCAGTAGGCAATGTAATAAAAAACATTGGAAATAGCAAATATAACATTTGAAATAAGCATCGCCTTAAAAATTAAAATTATAAGCAAAACAGAGAATTGAGACCATATGTTCCAAAACTACGGTGCAGAAACTGTAGTAGTATGGACATACAAAAAAAATTGCTGAATACATCTGTGCGCATTGTGGATCTAACGAACATACCACACAGCGGATGTGCAGTAAACCAAATGCATGAACTGCCGGGCAAAATGCCATGCAGGGTCTAAGGAGATGCATGTACTGTACTATATAGTACAATACAGAGATTAAAATTACTCCAGGAGAGAGAACAGGAATGCCTATAAAAGCCAAATTGGAATTAGAAAGTTAGAGGAATGCCCAGTCCATGAGAAGCATGCCTTTCTACTGTAATAGGATCAAATAATGAAATAAAAAAACTTGATGTATAATGCTATATGAAACTCTGTACGGCTCATGAAACTCACAGCTGTCCATGAAACTGTACGGCCCAGTGGTAGCCTGTGTTAATGGCACCTTTGCGGTGCCAGACGCGCAATCATGGCTAAAACTTTAACCTTAAATAAAATAAAAACTACTGAGGCTAGAAGGCTGCAATTTGGTATGTTTGATGATTGGAGGGTTGCTGATCAACATACCAATTTGGATGGACAGACAAATAGTTTTTCTTTTACAAAAAACTAAAAAGAGGCCTGTAGAGAGAACTCACCCAAGACCAAAAAGCCAACTATTATTAAGAAACATCAGTTAAACTAAAAACAAAGTCCTGCAGAAAGAATATAAAAAACAAAAAATTATAGAATATGCACCTTTGTCTCCTAAGAAAATAATAATAAAACCTATGTAAGCAGATGCCCAAAACATCGAAGAAATAGTAGAGGAACAAACCATAGACAAGGATGATTATGTGAAGGGAGAAGAGATTACTCATCACCAATAACTGGTGCAGCAAGACTAAACGAGAGAACGACGCATGAAAGCACATGTGGATGCAATTAATGTTTCACTGAATTTTACAACAAAAACAGAAACATAACAAAAGACGGTTTAACAAACACTAAGAAACTTTATAGAACAGAAATAGACACTCACGAAAATGGCTGTGTGCATTGGACACCTAACGTATTATAAAGACAACAAATAAATGCCGTAAATAAAATTTTAGAAAAAGCAAATTGATAATCCACAAAAGATGATAACACTTGAACACACTAGCACAATGTTTTCAATAATTATGTTATACAATGGATCGTAAATGGTCAACTGACCATATTACATAATGTTTTCAATAATTATGTTATACAATGGATCGTAAATGGTCAACAGACCATAATAGCTAGAGAGAAGTATATATACAAAAGAATACGAACCAATAATATTATATTTATATACAGTATAGTATACCTTAGCACAGAGTTTCCCAACCTGGTGCTCGCAAAACACCACTGTGCTCTCTGATGGTCTGGCAGTGCTCTTTCGAAGTCGTTAAAATCGTGAACACGAGCACCAACTCTTCGTAGGCCAAACTGCCGAATTCAAAATACCCTTCCCCTTCCGCCTTTTTCGTTTTATATATATGACACTGCTTGCGAGTTGCTTTGGTAAACACTGATGAGGCAAATATAGAACAGCTAGCTAAAGCAGCTCAGCATCAGAGTTCTCACTGAATCCACAACCTATCGGAGAGGTGGATTTGTTTCATTATTATTATTATTTGTTTTTCTAATGTCCAAGATTTGAAACAATTAGCTTCTGTATTAGTATTCAGGAAATAATGCTTCCTATGAATTTTATTTGTCCTCTTTTTTCTTTGTAGTTTTCCATATACCACAACACGCAGTTAACATAATGAGAATATGTTTTAGTTTGTTTTGAACAAAGAAGCTCATTTAGTTACATTTTTAGATATCAATACAATCTGACTTAAGAAGTAAACATATTACCTGTGAATCATTGTGTGCCACTAAAGTACTATAATATATACTGTATGGCAGTTACGTGAAAAATATACCTGATTGGTAAATGTCAGTAACTTTGAATAAACTTCAAGCAGTAAATTCATTTTGAATCAGAAATGCAAGTACTTTAAAATTTTGTTACCTTTAAACAAACGAAGACTAAGTCTTTCACCTTACTAGTGGACTGCTTCCTAATTGCAAACTATAAAATTATTGTGGTGCTCTCGATTATCAGAAAACAGGTGGGTGCTCATCCCAGCAGAAAGGTTGAACCCTACCTTAGCATCTATCACAGGAGGAAGAAGGAAATTTAGGTACAGCCATATATGTACATAATAAAATATGTTATGAAAAGTATCTGTAAACTTTACAGACCTGCAAATATCAAGTATTAAAATACGAATAAAGCAATAACTATGTAAGTTGCAGAAACCAACATTATAAAAATTACGACACAGATAAACTTAAAAATTACTTAATGCCGGAACCTACATTAATAGTAGGTGACTTTAATAACTCAACCCAATATGGGACTATAGGCCTACTTGTACAACTCGAATAGAGTAGGATTCAAATGACATGTGCGCGCAAATGATGATGAAATCAGCACATATTCAAGCTACATGAAACATTTTCCTTAGCAGACTTAACTCTATGTGCCTCAATTATAGTAGACGAAGATTAGACTACACAGGCAGGTCACAGCTAGTGACACACCAGTAATCACCTCCCAATATTAATTTCATTATTACAAAATAATCCTGACAAGTGCGTCACTCATGATAACATTTGTAAAGCAGGTTGGGAGCTATATGAACTGCACACTAGGAATATCCCACCACTTGAGTATATAAATGATCATAATGAAACTAATAAATTTCTTGTTGATTTCATTAAAAATGCTGCTGATAAAGCAATACCAAAATCAAAATCTCATCCAACAAAACACAAAGTTCCATGGTGATCTGATAAGCTGAAAGAATTGATAAAAATAAAATACTCAATGAGAGACGATTAGATGAATTTGAGTAAAAATTTATTAATACTGAAACATTACTAGATATTAGAAGGACCTTTACAAAAATTACTATATTGTTGAAACTGATAGAAATTAAAGCCTCCTATACAACAAAATATCTGCAACATTTAAAACAAGTAATTCAAGGAAGAATCATTTCATGAAGGAAATATGTTTCAGGTCTCTCTAATAATACTCCCATACAAAAAATATGGAAAAATTCAGGAAAATAAATGGTACCCATGTTAAACCATCTAGACATGCCATATTAAAAGATGGAAAAAGAATACTTGATCTAAAAGAAATAAGTAATATAATATAGGAGAAAACTTAACAAAAGTAAGTATTGATAAAAATTTAGATGTGCACTTCCGCACAAAGAAAAATTATATAGAATTGATAACAAATTTTGAAACAATAGCAGATATATAATATAATGGAGCCTCGATGGCTCGGTCGGTAGAGCAGCAGACTAGGACTTCATAAGAAGTCTGTGTCGCGGGTTCAAAACCACAGCCGGCCGGTCAGAGGAGCGGACACTTTGCTATCCGTGTAGACACCCCGGGATTATGTATGTAATCAACGGATAGGTTTGCTGAAAGCAAATGGGTGTTACAGACAAATACACAAAAAACAAAGCCACTCCAACATCATCTAAAAACATAAGACGTCTTACATGTCTCGAACTGTCGGCCTAACCACGCACGCCTCCTTGCTGCTGGGAGAAAGGAAGCTGGGGATTTGGCATGATACAAATACACATGTGCTACCGGGGTCTAAGCGATGTCAGGCAGGGCAGCCGATCGAGGCTACGACCTACCCCAACACTAAATCAAAAGCCCTTCAAAGAAGGCATCGTGCTTACCCCATATGAAAAATGGGAAAAAAAGCATGTTAAACGAAGAAGAAGAAGAAGCGGATATATATTATAATAGAAAATTAAATATGGAAGAGTTGGAAATGCTCTCTGAACAGCAATAAAATCTGCTCTGGAGGTGACAATATTTGTTTTGAATGATATGCCACTTAGTACCTTGGCAAAGTCATAGTATTACAGTTTTAATCATTTATGGCTTCGAAATTTAGTTCCTGGTGAATGGTGTAAAACTATAATTATTCTTATCCCCAAACCTGGAAAGGATCCCAGTAATGTAAATAATTACAGACCAATTTCTGTAAAAAGTTGCTTATGCGAATTACTAAAGAAAATGGCACATTCGAGGAAATAGAACTTTGACTCCCACTCAATTCGGGTCACAATGTAACTGATCACCATTAGATTCTCTCTGCCTTGAGACCACACACACATAGTGGATTTGAACGAAAACATATTACTGCTTCCATCTTTTTGACACCAAAAGGAATACTACACGGAGGTATGCATTAAAACGTTAAGCCAAAACAACATCCATGGACATTTTACCTAGGTTTATCAGAACTTTCTGACAAATCGCACTTTTCAAGTGAGAGTGTGAGGTTTTCAAGAACATTTCCACTTGAAAATGGTGTTCCTAAGAGATGCGTCATGAAGTGGCACACAGTTTGCTAGCAATGAACGATATCAGTAATAATCTACCTACTAGAATTATAAGTAACTTGCATATGAATGATTTGCCATTTCAGCATCTTACATAAAACACATAAAGCAAATCGTTAATAAAACTATAATAAAAATAGATGAATGTATTCATCTGTAGCTTCAAATTATCTATAAATAAGATTTCAACAGTCTTATGTTTTTAAGAATAAAATGGAAAAAAAGGTGAAGTAATATAGATTTAAAAATCAGATATCATACTGCCAGTTGGTCAAACTGCAATTTTTAGGATTAGTGTCACAGTATTCACTTGAATTAAACCCTAGATTACTTTTATACATGAAATTAAAATGTAAACAAGCATTAAATCTAATTAAAGAAACTGTTACAACCTCTTGTGGGGTGGTGCAGGTCTTTACTACACACTTTAGATTGTAGTCAGTTTCATCAGTAACTCAAACAAAAAGGGTCAGTGGAAACAAACTCTTGAGAAAACTTAGCAATATTTATTACTTAAAGAAATAGCATTTAAATCAACGCAGTCTTTGAAAATAACCCAAAGACTACAAAAAAGGACAAATACCGGTCCTCGGTCTTTACAAATCCGTAGGATTGCACAGCTAATAAGGCATTATTATTACAGTTTCGATCAAATTCTGATATGTAATATTTTTGCTATCATATATTTTTGTCATGATTCATGCAGAAATGCCTCGCATCTTCCTGGAATTAAGAGTTACGGAATGTTGCCGATGAATATTGTGCCTTGTTATCGCAGGGATGCGTTTATGTGCGCCATGTCAGTTTTCTGCTGATGCGTTTTTGTTTTTGTGTGTATTGTAGGTAAAATGCCTAATCATCTTTTGTTTTCGTTATGAATTAAGTACGGTACAAATGCTGGGGAAACCTGATTGGTTGCTTTGTTTCAAAGAATATCAGTGCTGCGATTTGGAATAAGCGACTTTCTACAAAAGTGCGCTTCAGTTCCATTTCTGTGGATTCCGTCATTGCGTCTGCAGTGGGTATTCTCTGTCTTACTTTGGGGCTGTTGGTCGTTTCCATGGACATTACAATGGAACTCCACGGGTTGGGAATACCACTTTCTTCGTGAACGACAGTACTACCATCTATTTAAGGTAAGAGAAGTGGTTAACGAAAAGTAACATTGCAGTTTCAGCCATGAATTTCACGAAACTGTAACTAGACGTTAGGGTAAAATTTCGTTCCTGTAACCCCTGTGTGTGGCATAGCTCATTATTATTACCGTTTGCCAGAACAGCATATATATATGAGCTTGCAACAATCATTTAAAATGTGCATAAGCCGGCGTGGCGCGTTTTCTAACAAGGCCCGGTACCCATGGCGGCCATGTATGCCAAAATCTAATCATTTGCGGTAGAAATAAGGTCAGATTCGTTGAAAGTACACTATTTAAGCTAGGGAAAATGTAATTTTATATCGGAAATGTGAATTTGACCGAAACTGTAAATTTACCAATAAAGCTAAGCCCTACCTAAGGGAGGAAGATCAGCATTAACAAATACTCCGTTGGATCCAACACTTTTGCTGGCCAGACCTGAACGCAATAACCTAAAGCTAAAAGTAAGCAAAGGAAGGCAGAGAATGAATAGCAAGAAAACACTTAATCTCCTCCTATCACCACAAAACTAAACTCCAATAAATCTTTACACTACAACATAATTCAATTGTCAGTGGACACTGACGTCACAACATAAAAATAACGGCTAAACATATTAAATGATATATATTAATATTTTAACAATACTCTCACATTATGAGAAAGAAAACGAAGCAATATGAAGGCCGTGATCCAACTACTACCTCTGCTGTCAGAGAGAGGTCACACACACCAGGTCAAATACAGGGTAATGCAAGCGATTCCTGCCTGACAAAACAGAATAATCACTCCTACCTGGGTACTTGGCCACCCCTACGGGCCTCCTCACAAGCAAACTTGCTCCCAACAGCAGCTTTAAAGGCGTCTGACAGAAGAGACCAAGTAATTCGAAAGCTCCTGTTGGTGGCAGAGAACAGGGACGCCATCAACACCCTGAGAAAATCCCTCTCACCAGGGCAACAACAGGTAACACGTCGCAGGTGACAGAAGTACCTGCGAGCCACATAGAGCGTAAGAAACTCACGTCGCAGGTGACAAGAGAGCACCCACGAAGGAAGACGTGAATCCAAAATTAATTCAAGGATACCAAGATAATATTTCCAAAGGCGCCAGCCGAGTACAATCAAGGGAGAAGTTAAGCACGTACTGATTGGGCCACGACATTCACGCCCTAATGTTGATCACAAGCGTCCAACAGCACTCGAAAAATAAAACAGAACAATCGTTAACATGGTAGTTAATAAACATCAACAAGCAGGGAGGAGGCATCCAAACTGCAAACAAATACTTGAAACTCATCCACCTGTGTTACAAAAGCACTGGCGTTCCTTGATAAGAAAACTAAAAACTAAAAAGAAACAAGGCTGATCTAAATTTACTTAAAGCCAAATATAAAGGGAAAAATTTACGTTAACCTAATAAAAACTATCCAACACTACTTGGAGAGCCGATAGACACAACCATTGCTGTAGTGTATAAAGCAACAGTGTTGTGTATCCTTGATCATGGAAGCGAAATATATGACTCAGCATCAGACACAGCACTGAAAACTTTAGATCTAATTCACAGCTAAGCCCTTAGGATATGTTCAGAAGCCTTAAGATCATCACCGAACTCATCTTTGCAAGAGAATTAATAACAATGAAAAGTGCCCTAAGCATTCAGACAAATGATTCACAACAACAAAAATTATTTGAATTAAGTGATATATTTATAAACAATCATTCACCCTTTTCCCAATTAGAGCAAAAAGATTATTTGAGTCACTGAATATGATTATACAGTTACTTTCAATAGTAAAACTACCTCCTCCTTGGACTATGAATAAAACAAGAATTTGCACACACTTAAGATATTTATCAAAAAGCTACTCATATACCCCAGAACACCATAGACAACTCACAACAGACTTATATATCAGCAAAGGTCCACATTATGCAATATGCACATACAGATCTAAATCACAATATGGAGTGGGGTGTGCAGCAGTATCCCAAGACAAAAAAGTATCAATTCTCTTTACCACATAATGCCTTAGTGTCAACAGCAGAGTTGTGTGCAATTGCATCACCCATAAAAATAATTAGAGAAAAATCATTCACTAATTTTGTGATTTTTAGCGACTCGAGAAGAGCTATAGAAGCTATTCAAAGTTACAAACCAAAAAATAATATTGTACAACAAATTATTACTCCATAAGTTATATGATAATGGGAAATCTTTAGCAATATGTTGGACCCTTGCCCATGTAAGATTAAGGGAGATAAAGAGGCTGATAAAGCAGCCAAAGAAGCAGCCCATATGACAAGATCAAATGTAAATATCCCTATTAATGATTATATAACATCCATAAAAATAGGTGTTGTAAATAAATGGCAAAAAATATGGAATGAAGAACCTGAAAATAATAAATTATAACAAATAAAACCTGTTGACAGGAAATGGAGTCCATCCTACCAAAGAGAGAGACACACTGATACGTCTCTGAATAGGTCATAGTCGTCTGACACATGGGTACTTAATGAGCAGCCCACATGACCCTGCTCCCGAACACTCAGAATGCAAAGTGATAATAACAATTAAACAGTGTTATGTGAATATACAAAATATAACCAGCAACGGTTATCAACTTTTGGGAATAGATCGATTGATCAAATTTTATCAGAATCTATTTTTCAATTGTTCCAATTTTAATATTCATGAGGAGCTGGAAATCAATGGGTAAAATATAAAAAGTGATTCATGAAAATACAAAATCCCAGGGGGCATTTAACATAAAATCCGAAATATAAAAATTTTAACTTGTTCTGATTTTTATCATTACTTACTTTTTTCTTATTGTGCAGATGGAAACGTGTTTAATGTGTGAGCGTGTTCCATTGTTAGAAGCATATGCCTTTTGTATATCGATTTTTAAAATTTCATTTCCATTCATTATTTAGTCGCAGTGCTTGGCTTATGGCCTAGACCTGGTACTCCATCTCATTTTAATCCTTCAGGCCAGCCCTATGAGAACCATTAGTCAGCTCAGTGGTCTGGTTAAACTATATCAATAACAATAATAATCTAGAAACCTCGGACCGGAGTTGGGTGCTTGCGCTAAAAACAGACCACTTCTGGGGTCTGTCTCTCTCTTTCCTCAGAGTGAAGTAGAGACTGTGGTGGACAGGGTGCTGTTGACAACAACAGAACTCTTGGGAACTAGGCCCATAAGACCTCTTGGTCTTCACAAGGCACTGTGGCCACACCTTCAGGTTCGGCTGGTCCTTTAACTTCAGGGTAGAAGAAGGCCCCAACTTCCACTGCTTCTTGTTAGGCTCCCCAGACAACTTCTCCTCCTGTAGGGAAGGGCATTCAGTTCTGCTTCTTTTAACCCCTCTGCTTCTCATCAAGTTCCCCAGATTACTTCTGCTCCTGTAGGAAAAGGCATTCAGCTGCACTCCTTTCAGCCCCCTGCCTCTCCTAGGAAGGGGGCTAAGGATAAGAAGGGAAAAGGACACTAACAGAAGCAGTCCTTCCCTTCAGCTGCCAGTTGGCAATGTGGCAGTGACACAAAGTAGAAACCTGGGTAGCAGACGTCCTGCGGGAGAAATATCTACTTCCCTTCAAGTCTCCACCACCCCTTACTTGTGATCTAGTCCGATTTCACACTTATATTCCCAGCTCACAAAAGGATCTCGCCCTCTGAGGGGAGATGAATGCAATGCTGAGGAAAGGCACAGTGGAAGTCGTGCATGGTTGGACTCCAGGATTCCATAGCTGCCTGTTCCTGGTAGAGAAGGTGACAGGATGTTGGAGACTGGTCATAGACCTCTCTCCATTGAACCAGTTTGTGTGTCAAACCCAGTTCATCATGGAAACTGCTCCACATTAGATTCCATCCGAGAGGGTGACTTCATGCTTTTGATAGACCTGAAAGATATAAACTTTCAGATACTCATGCACAGGTCTTCTTGAAAGTACCTCTGCTTTACCCTCAGAGGGGTAGTCTTCCCGTTCAGGGCACTGTGTTTCGAGCTTTCGACTGCTCCTCAAGTGTTCACGTGAGTGTCACGAGTCTCATCTTTGGGCCAATTCACATGGGATATGTCTTTTGAGGTATCTCAATTAATGACTTGTCCTAACATACTCCTACTCACAGTTGCTGCAAGAAAGTACCAATTCCTTGAGTTTTGTAGCAATCTGGGGATCATGATATACTATGAAAAGTTTGATCTCATTCCCAAGCAGGGGGTAAAGTACCTGGGCATGCTGATAGACATGGTAGCAGCTAGAGTTTTTCCTTCAGACTTTCACATCAGCAAGTTCAAAGAGATTGCAGTGAAGCTCTTGTCTCAACAGGAACAACACGCTTGGCAGTGGCAAATCATCCTGGGCCACCTTTCGTCCTTGAAGAAGTTGGTCCTTCATGGGTGCCTTCACCTGCGTTCCCTTCATGGAGTCTCAGAGGGTTTTGGTCCCCCTTAACAGACCCTCTTTTATTTTGGTTCCCCTCCTCAGGTAGGACATTACTTGGTTGTTGGATTACAGGAACCTCACATCCCCCTCCAGAGATGATTCTGTTCTTGGATGCATCAAGAAGCAGGGTGGGTTAGTCTTACCTCCACTGCACCAATTGACAACGCAGGTGCATGAGTGGGTAGTGACCTACTCAGTAAAGCTGTCAGCCAGGTACATTCCAGGTTCTAAAGATGTAGTGGCAAACAAGATCAGCTGCCAAACACAGGTAATAGAGACCAAGTGGTCTCTACATACCTGTGTAGGTGGAGAAGTGATATGAAGTGTGGGGGTCTCCTAGCATATACCT
>NC_089766.1:35443490-35525990 GCF_040412425.1 Macrobrachium rosenbergii
GCAAACAATAGGGCTTCCCTGTCTACCTCAGTTTCCTGATTCCCTGGGTTGGGCATTTGGCTCTGAGATGATGATCTCCTCTTGCAGAAGCCAATATGACTAAAAAACCTGCTCACTTAGCAAAGAAGATGAAACACCTGTTGAAAAGCAACCGGAGTGCCTCTGTCACAGAAAGGCTTCCTGATGCGCTGCGCGTTTTACTAATCGTAAAGTCTTCACGGACTCTTGCAGCTCAATGAAACACTGAATCTGATCGAGGTAAAATTTGTGCTCATCTTTAATACCTCTGCTATACTGGCTCAGACATATCAGAGACTGCAGAAAGAGCGTAGGCACCCATTTCGGTGCTTGCCAACGACCAGCTGAGATTTGTTTCGGGTTTTATGAATCAAGTAAGCTGAGCGTCTCATGGTGTTGGACTCTTCTTGTAACTGCCATGGTGAAACAGACTTAGCCTCGAAGAGATTTTCTGTTGCACTGATGTGGCACAGAAGTTCACGCTATCACTGCTCACACGCAGGTGTGTGAGACACTTGGTGCTGTACGACAACTGTTGCACGCCCTTGGCAGAACAGGTCTGACTGTTAGCACAGTGGTGCCTGCTCGTCACGCTCCAGTGAGTGCCGATGAGCCCTTTATGTGATGCGTGTAGAATCATGTCTTCTGGAGTGTGTGGGTTCGATCAACACAACCAATGACACAGAGGAGGAGACAAGAAAAAGTCTATTGGGGACAAACTCTGGTCCATGGCGCGAGTGGCGGCACCATGGTAACTCTTCCAGGATGAGGTGGCAGGCGTTGCCGCAAGCGTGTTGTTCTGTTGGTGCAGGCTTTCGGTGTCTTTGGGCTTTGCTGATGGGCGATAGCTGCTCTATCGGCGTAACGGCTGCTGCCGAAACTTTCGTGATCCCCGGACCTTACTGCGGCGCAACAATGATGAAGGTATCGGCAGGACAAAGTCGTTATTACCTCCATATAATTGACAAAGATGAACTCGTATTCACGTATTGAGGGGCGCAGTCGAAAAGCTCGGCTGTTAACGAACCCCTCTGAGAGTGAAACGGTACTTTCAAGAAGACGGTTTATATCTTTCGGTCTCAAACGTGAAGTCACCCTGCCGGATGGGTATAATGGGCAGTTTCCATGATGAACTGGGTTTGACACACGCAGGCGCACTGGTTCAATGAAGGTCGACCGGTGCTCAACATCCTGTGCCTTCTCTGGGCGTCGTCACGAACCGACGGTACTTCGGCTCTCGAGCCTTGTGGCTGAGCTCGCAAGGTGATCGGACAAATAAAGTGATGGTGAGAAAGTATGTTTCATTGTGCTGAGTTTCTGCTTTGTGTCACTGCCATTACCAACTTGGCTGGAAGGACTGTAGTGATGTGCTGCTGTATCCTTTACAGAACAGAGAGGCGATCTCTGAGGTGTCTGGGGAGCAGTGAGCTGGAAGAGAAGCAGACCCTTCCACGGGAGGAGAGCATCTGGCGGTGGTTGGGACTCTTCCACCGAAGTTGAGGACCGGCCCGAGGTACCTGTGGCGCAGTGCACTGTGCTTAGCAGGTTCTGTTGTTGATATCAACACCCTGTCCTACAGATCTCACTGAAGAGAAGAAAGAAAGACAGGCAGAAGTGTTCTGTTTGGCGCAACCTGGCTCCGGTCCCAGCTAGGTATTATTGTTATTGATATAATTGACTTTAACTAATAGTCTCATAAGGCAACCTAAAATTAAATGAATGAGCTACAGATAAAACCATAATGGCACACTGCGACTATATGAATGAAATAATTTAAAGCCTCCTGTACAAGGCATGCTCTTTCTACAATGAAGTGCGCTCACACGGCAGCCACCTGCTGCACAATAAGTAACGATAAATCAGGGTACAAGGTCAAACACATGTTTGTTGTGCCCCTGGATGACACTGCATGGTCACTTTTATGTTGCATTAGCTCTCATAATTATTGCGTGGAACAGTGAAATAGACTGACGCTGATCAGCATCGTGTTAAAGAAGATGGCCGATGCTGGTATATTTTGCGCTATTCACATAACACTGTTAGTGATATTGTCACTTTGCATACAATGTTTAAAACAGGCTCTCTTCATACCTGTGTCGGAGGCGACTATGACCTGACCGGGTGTGCTATCAGTGTGCTACCTGCTGGCGAGACCAGACTCCGACTGTCAGCAGGCTTTTTGTTATATTATTATTTTCGGAATTCTTCGACCGCACTATTTTATGAATGTGTCATTAATAGGGATATTTGTTGTTCTTTGCATGGTAGCATAACTCTTTATATCTTCCCTTGTCTTGTGGGCACGGGAATTAACATATTTGGAGATTCCACCCATCGCTGTAACATGGAGTAATATTTGTTGTACCTTATTTTTGGTTTGCTGGCACGACCAACTTCTATAGCTAACTATCGAGAATAAACCCAAAATGCAAGGTGAAATGTTTCTCTAATTATTTTATGGTGATGCAGTACTGCTCTGCTGTTATTTTAGTGAAATTGATACTTTGTCTTGATGCTGCTACACACCTCCTGTGTTTAGTCTCTAGCTGTGTACGCTGACCTCAATAATGGTGTTTACTGATTATATGAGATCTGTTGTGGTTATCTGCTGTTCTGAGGTATATGACAGCTTTTGACAAATGTCTTAAGTGCAAATTGCTGTTTATTCATGTCCAGGAGAGCTCAGACTTTGCAATGGCATAACTGCTCAATCATGACTAATGGAAACTCAAACTGTCAGCACAGTGAGAAAGAGGCGAGATGGTGGGCACATAAATATATCTTGGTAGTAATTTTATTGTTGTGGCTGTAGAGAGCAGGCTCTTGCAGACACAGGACTACGACTTCTGGCTATCCCCAAGAGGCAGCATGAGTCTTTCAGTGCTTATCTGATAGCACTAAACTTCCTCCTTACACAACACTGTTGCTTTACTACGGCAACTCAGACCGGCTCGTCCCATAACAGTCAGACCAGATGAATTTTAGCCAGGTTAACAGCAAGGCCGCCCCTCGGCTTTAGTAAATTGGGTCGGCTTTGTTTCTTTTGGTTGGCTCATTGTTCTTGAGGGCGCCGGTGCGAAGATGATTTCAAATGACGTTTGTTTTCTCCCGCTGCCACGTTGTAACATCGTAATCAGCTGTTCCTTTTATTTTTCGTGCGATGCGCGCTGCTGAAAATGGCGCTGGCGGCATCGTGAGTATTTGGTTCACGTCTTTGATTTGCCACTGCGGCAGCCAATATGGCGCTACGATGTTCCGCTGGTAGATTTTCGGTATTGATGGCGTCCTGTTCTCTGCCACCAACTTTGAGGCTAGTCACTTATTGCTCGGCTCGGGATTGCCCTGCTTTGCTGTTGAAAGGCTGAAATTTGCTTGTGAGGCCGTGTAACCATACAGGCGGGTGAATATCTAGGGCTTGGAACACTGTGCGTTGCGGTAATGTTTGAAGGTAAAATGGTTTGGCCTTCCTGTGAAGATGTAATGAAATGTTGTATATATCATTGTCATGTTAGCCGATGTTTATGTTGGTATCATTATCGCGACAGTGTTCCAGCATGTTGTGAATGCTGCTTATTAATTTTGTGATAGAGAGGGTGAAGTGATCTCTCTGCGCTTTCCCCTTTGCTTGCACCAGCTTTTAGGTGTGCGTTCGGGTCTGTCCAGCTGTATTAACGGAGGCTGACGTTGGCACGATCGACGAAACTTTCCTTTAATAAATTTGATTTCGGTCAGATTCATTTCCGATATATGGCAAACCAGTGTGCTTTCAACGAGTCTGACTGCTGCAAATCTTAGATTTACGGATATGTTATCAATTAACAACAGCTACGTGACCTGCACATTTTAAACCGATTTACTGCTCACATCATGTTCTGGCAAGCATTATCTCATTAAGCTGTGCTACCACAGCACAATTTTAACATCAATTGATTAGGTGTCATGTTTGTGTTACTACTTTCTTCTTACCTTAAATGAATAGTAATTATAAATGTTCACGAAATTCTAACTGCAATAATTCCACAACTTAATGTCCTGGCAAATAAGACGAAACATTTACGACAAACATTGCTGAAAACGACGATATCTAAAATCGCAGTTGTGAACATTCTTGAGAGCAAAGCAACCAATCATTTCAACATTTGCTACCATGCTTACTCAATTCATGACAGGCTAAAGACAGTCCAGGCTGCCTGTTGACAAGAACAAGCAAGCTGATGGCCTTCCTCCTGCTGGCTGTGTTCATCGGCAGCCTGCTGGCCAGCTCTTAATTTGAAGATGCGTGTAACCAAATATGAATCATGACCAAAAATACTAGCATTAACAAGCAAATATTGTTGTCGGGCGAGCTATGTGTACACGCTTTTGTGCTTTATGAAATATTATCACAGATTTATGAGGACATTGTCTTTGCTGGTCTTTAAGTTATTTTCAAGCTCAGGTTGATTTAAATATGACTGCTAGTAATATGTGTGAGATTTCTCAGAGTTCTCACCAAGCACCTTTGCTCCTTGTTTGTCAAAGTGGCTGGCACAATTTTTAATTAGGTGTACTTGTTTACCTTTTAATTTCATGTATGTTAACAGGCTTCAGTAGTCTCAGGCACTTAGCCTCTAAAAAACATTTGACCAACTGACATTTTAAATACTATTACTCACCTTTCAGCTATTCTTAAAAAACATGACTCTTTGGTGCTCTTGACCTGAATGTTGAAAGCGACCTAAATATTTTATTATGGTTCCATTAACGTTTGCTATGACACATAGATCAGATATAAATTACCTAATTCTATTGAGCGAGCCAGTATGACATCGTTCATTGCCCAAAGTAAGAAAGCTTTGTGCCGCCAGGCGCATCGCGTGGAACACCATTTTCCAGTGGGTATTCTTGGAAAAACTTTCATTAATCTCACTTGGCGTGGAATTTGTCGAAAGTTACAATGAAACACAAACAAATCTCCATGAATGCTGTACCGGCTTATTTTTGATATACCGTGTGGCTTTGTGTCAAGATGACTGATATTGTGAACAGTTCAGATCCATAATGTTGATGATGATCTAAATTTGAGAGGAGAATCCCAATCAGCAGATCATTACGTGATGAGAGATCTGTTTGAGATGTTACTAGGAACAGAAACCTAAATGAGCCAAAAACTGTGACAAACTTGACTTTGCCAAGGCTGTACTAAATAACCAATAAATAAAGGCAATGTGCTCACCTCCAGGCTGGGCATTGCTGTTCAGAGGCAGCCTCTCCAACTGCTCCCAGTGACTGAGCTGCAGCCCTGCCTTCTTTGCTTGTCGCTGCTGCTGGCCTGACTGGGTTAGCTTTCCATTTTCATATGGGGCTGTGACACTGTTTTATTTAGTGTGTTGAGGCAGGTGTTTCACCTGACATGCAGGCCCGGTGCCTGGCATTTGATCATGCCAAATCTGGCTTCCTAGCAGCTGAGAAATAATGGTGTATATCACGGGTGATGTTGGGTAACTGATGACTGCGGCACATACTCCGGCAAACTGGTTACATACAAATCGAGACATCAGCGGCTTTCTTTTTCTCTGACGCGACGACCTGTGTTTTTGAGCCGACATGAGGATGTGCGCTCCGACGAGACTCCGAGCGTGCGGTGTTTCCATTATCGGTGCTACATATTTTTCTTTGTGCGGAAGATACCGCATCTAAACACATCGGCACTTGCTGTAAGTTTTCTTCTATTACTATTTACTTATTGGATCATTCTTTTCAGCAGCTGTAACAGCATAATAAACAGTTTAACATGAAGCCACCATTGACACTGCAATTTTCATGTTATGGAAGGTATTGCCGAGACACTCAAGCTTTGTTTCCTTCGTAAATGATTAACTGTAATTTACTCTTATTTTAAACGCCAGCAGATTTTAACTCTTATCGATTTCTAACGACAATATATTTTTGTAAGATGCTTAATATGAAACCAGTGCTCGTGGCGCAATTTTTGCTCGTAATCAATCTTCCCTGACATTTTTATCGAACTAACGGCTTTTATCGGGTGTCGCCGTAAAAGGCTTTGTATGTTTTGTTGAATTAATTTTTTTAATGACTTAACTTTTATCCTTTTGGCATTTAATGAAATCAGCACAAGCTTCATTATGATGTTTATCTTTTCGAAGTGTTGAATACAATTGTGCGGTCGCGACACCAGCTAAATGTTGTCGCTTTGTCAGAGATTATTTTTTGTGACAATGAAGGTAATGACGGGGTACAGTGTGCAGAGAATCACTAGCTATATTCCAATACAATCTGTCTGCCTTGAGGCACCTTAAAGTCTGCTGAAAATGTTTGTGTGTTTTTGAATATGTGTGCTTATTTTCATCATCTTATACGGCACATGTCGAATCTATTCGGATAACTAGCTATGGCCTATAGTCTATTGGATGTAATAAAGAAATCACCTACTATTATGTGGGATTTCTGGCTTTTAAGTTCCTTTAACATTTACTTATTGTGATTTGCAACATAGTTGCTTTTTATTCTGTTTTTAACATTATTTGCAGGTCTGTAAGACACAGGTCTTTCATAACATCCAATATGTGCATACTGTAGCACCTTCTTTCTCCGTGATAGCGAATATGTAGGTAGATTTTAAGCGATGTTTTATACTACGGATAACTGTAATTACCACGTATTTGCGATTTGATGTTCCAGTCAATAGTGAAAAGACAGTCTTTCGTTTGATAAAATAGCTACAAAAATTTTAAAGTACTTTTGCATTTCTGAATAATTTTACTGTAAAGCTGATAAAGTACCTGTCCAGTATATACGCCAACCTACATACATGCTGCTGTTATAGTACTTTAAAAGTGGCACACAATATTCACGAAGTAATATGACTTCTTAAAGTCGGTATGGCAAAAATATGTAACTAAATGACTCCATTATCATTATGTTGTCATCAACGTATTGCTAATATTAAAAAAGAAAGGACAAATATTCATAAAGGCTTTATTCCTGAATACGGCTAATTATTCAAATAACAGACATTAGAAAAACAAGTAATAGTAATAATAAAGACAAATCCACCTCTCAATATGCTAACTGCTGCTGGCACGTTCTGCCACATAAATCATTTGCCAGCACACCAGCGCAGCGTCTGTCATCTTATATAAAACGAGGCGGAGAGAAGAAGAAAAGTATTTTGAAATTCAGCAGTTTAACTACAATTAACTCACGATTGCTTTGACTTCGAGAGCACTGCCGAACATCGAAAACACAGTGATTAACTCATGAAACACCAGATTAGTATGCTTTGCTGCTATTTGTAAGCGTATTGACCAGTTAAATCTGATCTTTTGGTACTCACTCTTACAGTTAGCTGGTCTTGTTGACCATTATGCGTATTGAAAACGTATAACAATATGGTCTGTTAGTAATAGTCGATATATAACCTGAGTAACGAAAGCATTCAAAGAAATGTTATAATACATGAACCATCGAGCCCTAACTTTCTAAGGAGGCTATTTTAACATTATTGTTGTCTTTACTGTATGTTAGACAATCTAGCTAATTCTCCTGTTTCTGTTTGCAAAGTTTAGCAGTGTTTGTTAAACACTGTTTCTGTTTTTATTGTAAATTCAGTGGCCCGATAATTACGCCGCTGCAGTATTGTTCAGTGTCTTGCGCAATTATTGGTGATGACTCCTTCCATGTCATCATGGCTCGCTGGTTTGTTCCTCTACTATTTTGTTCGTGTTTTACTTATAGGTTTTGTGTATTTTAGAACAAAATATCATATATAATTTTGTTTATATTCTTTTCTGCAGAAGATTTGTTTTGAACTGGCTTATTTGTTTATAGTTGGCTTTGTGCAAAATACTCTACGAGCACTCTTTTAATGCTTTTAGCAAAAAATATCGAGACTGGCTATTGTGTCCATCTGTCACTTACTATCATAAAAACTACTGAGGCTGAGGGCTGCAGGTGTATGTTGATCATCACCCTGTCTTTATGAGTAACTATTGAATGATTAAAATTGAGATTAGCCATGATCAGTAACGGCACCGCTAAATGCCAACTCTTTGAGCCTATGGGCCGTATTTGAAAAATGAACGCTGTGAGACATGAGCAAATGATTGGTTTCTGGCATTATACGCACAGTTTGTTTCGTGTTGATCTGAAAAGGCACGTTTCCTAACAGATCATAACAATTCAATTGGCTTTCTTTCCCTTATACTACAGATGTGCGTATTGCATGTGCATGCAGATAATGTGCCCGCGGTCGCTGCATTTTATTTACTTCCTGTCGCTGGCGTGTGCGTTAGATCACAATACACGCTTTCACGAACTGTTCCTTTCAATTTTATGTCCACTTACTTACTGATTTTACACCGTAATTGTTTTGCTACTCAAATCTCTGTTTTGGCTTATATTTAATTTTTGAGCGATAACTGATATTTCAAATATTATATTTGCTATTTCCAATGTTTTGTACATTGCCTACTATGTATTTGACTGGTCTTGCAAGTATTGCCTGAAGGTCAACAATATATTTCTGTTGGACCTTCAAATAACACAGAAATACTATGGTACTAACACACTGTTCACTTGTGTACTGTTTTTATTTTATACATTGTTTTATAACCACGTATTCTGATTGATGTTTCGGCGTGGTTTTATCACCTGAATGACATTTCGTGGTTGTCGGTCGGCGCAGAAAATGTTCTAATTTTATGCCGAGGAGACGAGTCGGTCAGAGCGGAATAAACAACACGGTGGCTTTTATATGTTTCGGTAAAGACACGATGCCGCAAGTACGACGAGCCATCGCGGAAATTGTCCGACCTGCGACTGAGAAGGCAATGAATTGCCATAAAACGAATGTCATTTCGTCAGAATGAAGTCCCTGGCTCATGGAGGCAACCGAAAGGGAGAAATTGCAATGTGCGCAAGAGTATTGCTGCTCTGTGACCTCTCACCTGGATATCGTCGATCCTGCGTGAACGCGATGAATGGCGAACATGTTGGCATCTTCGGTTATTTGGATGATTAGTCACGGCAGGAAGAGGGCCAGGCGCAAGCTACTTCCTGCGATGGACTCAAATAACGGCTTCTCATCGAAATTTGAGAGCTAATTCTGGGAGACGGGAAAACTGCATCATCCTTGTCGGAAACAAGATGGACCTTCCAGACGACGGCTGCTCAGGGGAGCATGACCACGATGAAGAGCCGGTACGTGAAGGACGCCATGGGCGCAGGAAGTGCCCGAGCTGTTGCTCGAAGGCCGGCAATACGGTGGAAGGTACGCTGGAGATGGAGTGATCTGGCGCGACACCGGGCGCCAGCTGTCGGGTCTTCTGCGGAACCGACCCGCTAGCGGCGAGTCAGGCGTGGCTGTTTCGCTACGACGGAACAGAGGCGGTGACAACTGCAGACTTTATTTGCTAAGATGAAGATTCAACTGGTCCTGTCCCACTGGCGAGGTAAGACATGGCAAGCAGTGAGCCGGTAACTGCTTTATTCGGCATTTTTGTCGAGACTGACAGCTTCGAAGGTGGAGGCTTATTGCATGGCAACAGCCGTCTTCACAAAAATCACTATTTGAAATCATCATGGCTTACTATCACCATATGTTGTTTATTCGTACTGTCCTACTGAAGTATTTACTATAAGGAAATAATGTTAAATGCATGGAGATATCTGTCTTTTGCGCCGAATTATAACTGCAACAACTGAACTACCCCCATTTATGGCTGAGCAAACAGCATTCGCGGGCGCAGTAACATATGGCGTATCGGCTAAATCATTCGGCGACGCTTCGTTGCAAAAAGACGACTGGTACTGAAAGCAGTGTCTCAATGAAGTTAATTTTCAGGCAAACAGGCTGGCTGATCCACATTGCAAAAAGCTCTCTATGTCTGAAACTCATAACCTGTTATTTGACCCAGCTTCTGTTGATTGCAGAGATTAGTGAAGATATCACTACTGTTGTGTATGGTGTTAATAATATTGAGATTTCAAATAACACCTTATGTTATAATTTAACAGTTGATAGTATAATGAAGCCAGCGTAGAAGGCAATGACAATACAAACTGGAAGTACTCTTAACACTACACAGGTCTAAATGTTGAAATTGTCCTCCATCTGTCTGAGGGCCAATGACTACTGTACAGCTGTCGAGGCAGCTGTGATCGTGATATTCTGACCCTTGTCTGACTGAGCCCCACATTATGTAATGTTCTCATGTTCTAAGTGAGAGAAGTAACACGGCACAGTGCTTCATTTGAGTCAAGAAACCACGATCTTTGTGTTTAACCATACTACAGTGATTATGCTCCAGCTATCGATATTCTTCTTTTTACAGAATAGCAATCTGGAAGCTGCAACAAGCTATACTGTTGATAATCCCACAGGTGTATTGTGAATATAACAGCATTATAATGAGGCTAAACTATGCTATTGTGAGAACAATGACAACTTTGATGTGTTTGCTGCTTTGGAGTGCTAATACCAGCACATTTACATAATGCAAATATTGAAATAGTGTGCATAATATTTGTGTTCTTTACCTTATACGTAATAGCAGATGGTCTATTCACATATACACTTTGTTATGTTATTTTGTGCATTGCTTCCTGTTTGAGACTGCTGCTGTTTGTGTTGATGATACAGCCAGAAACTCCGTTACCTATGAGGCGCGAGAATACCTGGCAAATAATTCTTCTCACTATGCCAACGAGAGGAGGGTTTGGCCAGATTGCGAACACTTTTACATTTATTCTTATAATAAATTGTTCACGTAGCCACACTGGACAGAAATTTCTCTTGATGTCCGAAGGCTTGACTACGTCTTATTCAGTCACTAAAGTGATCAGTGTTTCTGGACTATGTTGAATAAAAGCTCCGCCTCTTTCGAAGAGAATCTAATCTAATCTGTGGTTCAATTTCAGCTCCCACTTTGTAACAGGATCAAATCAGATAAATTTGCTGACCTTTTCACTTCATAATGATCTTCAATATCACTTGCTTCCGCCTTTTGGCGTTGGTTGTGGTTAAACTCCCAATTACTTGGTCTCATGGCTCCATCATTTCAAGTTATCTCTCTCCTCTCTCTCTCTCTCTCTCTCTCTCTCTCTCTCTCTCTCCTCTCTCTACTCTCTCTCTCTCTCTCTCTCATAATCCCGATCAATGATTTCATACTTACATTCAACTCTTGAAAATACTTTCAAAT
Organism: Macrobrachium rosenbergii; assembly: GCF_040412425.1. Lineage (NCBI taxonomy): Eukaryota > Metazoa > Arthropoda > Malacostraca > Decapoda > Palaemonidae > Macrobrachium > Macrobrachium rosenbergii. The sequence continues at coordinate 35,454,710 of NC_089766.1, forward strand.
TCATTGCATAACAGAATGTGCTATTACTTCTTGGTTCATACAAAAACTTCTTTTGTTACAGATGTATTATTTGAAGCTTTTGTTAAATAAGGCCCCTAAAAAACTAGGAAAGATTGATGATAAAACCAGAAGGCTAGACACCAACCATACTTCATCGTTGGCAGCTCAAAGGTTTAGAAACATTGGTTTAAGACTTTTGAAGGCTAGACACCAACCACGTGAGTTCATTTATTTGGCCCGGCTCAAGGTTTTAAGCATTGGTTTCAGACTTTTGAGTGTTTTAACCATGGTTCATTGTTGGCGGCTCAAAGGATTTAAACATTGGTTCAAGACTTTTGAAGGCTAGACATAACTATAGTTTCATCGTTGGCGGCTCAAAAGTTTCAGCATTGGTTCAGACTTTTGGCTTTTAGCTGCCCTTCTGGATAGTTTCAACAGGCTAAAGTCTTCTCGCTAACTTTGTCACTAAGAATTTGAGAAATATTTTGAATGTTATTAAGTTTATAGAATCACAGATGCCAAACCTACCAATGAAGTGTTTGTATAACAGCATTTGTCTTCTTGCCATCTGCAGAAGTTGGAGAATCATGAACAAATATCTTCCAAGCTTAAAGACTTCTGCAACATATGTATCATGCTAAGATAATATGACTAACTAACACATATGTTGTACTTAAAATGAGAGAACATTGCCAATACAGTACAAACAGAGAGCAATGGGATCGCGCGCCAGAGCACAGCGAGCGTGTACATATCCTTCACTCCATAATAAATATAAGTTTACTATAATCATCAAGGCTCATTCAAACAACAACATATTTATTATGGTGGCAGCATTTATACTGGCATGTCAGAGGATAAATGCCAGGAACTCCTCCTCCGAAGACCAAATGATAATTCCAGGATACCCCAATCAGGGAATGCGTGTACTGGATTTCAAGCTGTGTTCTCTGACTTGTATGTGGACTGGTGATGTTTCTTTAAACAAATAAAAATCGACAATGAGGACAAACAAAAGTGAAAATATTGAAAAGTACGCTTTTATGGATTGCCTACAGTTTAGTGGCCAAGGCTGGCGCCTGGCAGGTTCCGTTAGGAAGCAGGTGAACAGATCACAAACAAGACAAACTTTCTGTAGTGCTAGGTCTGACTTCAACCAGATGTAACCAACTAACCTAACATAGGGCGGCGTGCTATAGCCAGGGGGCTTGCACAGATTTAGAAAAGCAATGGGGTCGGAATTACTTGCTGCTGGTGGGGTTATTGTAGTGCGGGCAGAAGGTGTTACGTGCTTCTTGCTTGAAGCTGTAAACTACCCACGCTTTTACTCTACATCTGGCTTAATGTTTCTGATATTGGCTGCTGTACAGAGATAGTCTATATTCTTCAATGCAGTATCGAATCATAGCGGCTAAGTCTTATGCTGCCAAGGCTAACCCAGGCCTAGTCGAGGATATCTTAAAAATTATGTCAGTTATTTTCAGTGATTATCCTTTAGGTCATGTTCTGTAGGATATAGGCCCAGTAACAAACCTGCACTGTAATTTGTTTACAAGTAATAGCCTACACTCAGTTGGGTACGGTGTGTATCATATAAAAAGGTTTAGGATAGTAAGCTATGTACAGTACAAATATTTAATGAAAATATCCCAGAATGGACTGGATGTCAATAACAAGGCTGAATCTCAAATTGTTTGAAGCAGACTATGCGTTATATTTTGATGTGAGAAGAAAAAAGTAAGACCGAATATCACCTTTGTTATGCAGAGTTGGTGATGAAGGGCTGCGTTATAATGCATGGACATTGAGTGATGAGGAGAGGAAGGATCCAGATGTTATTATTAACAAGTTTACTGAACACTTAGAGCCCTCAGAAAATTTTCAAGTATGCCAATTAAAGCTCATGCCATATAAGCAGACAGTAGATGAATCCTTGGTGGTTTCGTGAATCACTGTACTTCTGTCTTGCACTGAAATGTGGCTTTTCAGAAAGTGAACTGAATGAGCTACTCGTTAGTTGTGCAGGTATGCAGATAGCAGATTACCAGAAAAGAGCTTTTGTGCAAAGAATAAAGGTTATGCCAAGTGTCAGAAGCGGGTGAAGCTTGGCAGGGCAGCACAATGAAGGAGAGTAAATGTGTATTCTAAAGAAAATGTTAAATTATTCAAAAGGCAGAATAAACAACCATGCCTAAGGGCAAATCCCCAGAGTGAGAATTTGTATTTTAGTGTGGTAGAGCCCATTCCTTTAAGAAAAAGAGTTTGTCCTGCATATGGCACTGAATGTAGTGTTTGTAAAGCCCAATCATTAGGCAAAAGTTTGCAAGTTTAAAGCACACTAGTAAAATGTGAAGAAAGATAGTGGGGTTCACCATGGGAATGAATCACATTCTGGAGATAGGTATCGAATAATCATAGTAATACATCCAAACCCTCATGAAATAAGGTAAATTTAAATATGTACATGAAATTTGTGAAAATGTAGTCCACGTTGCATCTAATGATTGTAGTAATTGTATAGATGCTTGCAATTCAACCATTTGAACCCTTAATTTCAGTATTGTGCATGTTCTGATTTTATTCATAAACAGTGTGGCTATGATGAAAGCATTTATTAATTTGAACATAAAAAACTTCCAAACAGACCTGGCGTTCATAATTTTCAAATTGAAGGTTGATACAGGTGCACAAGGTAATACTTTGCCATAGAACATTAGGCGCATGTTTGCTGAAAGTTAACAGCTGAAGGATATCAGGCTGAAATTGCAGCACAGCAACAAATGTAAGATTAACAGCATATAATGAAACGAAGATTTACTGTTATGGAAGTAATAAACATTGTAAATATCAGACCTCAGACTGGATTGATGGTACATTTTACATTGTAGATGTTAATGGACCTGCTGTGGTTGGATTAAAGTCTTACGGCAAATTCCTAAAACAATCCCTCAGTTGTACTACTCCGAATAATGGTACTGAGCTTTTGCCAGCTATAAATAATGTTGATGATTTAAAAGAATTTGTACCCAAATCAGTTTGATAGGATAGGCCACTTTCTAGGTAAACAAAACTGATTGTCGATATTTGTTCCAAGAGTTAATGCTCCTCATAAAACCCTATTGCTTTAAAGGCAAGATTAAATGGCAATTTTTATACTACATGGAAAGTAATGGGAATGATTTCATTACAGACTTCAGGTATCCAGTCTTGCTTACTCATGCAAACAGGTGGTACATTAAAATTTACTAGACCCAAACTACCTCAAATCAAGCATTGAAGTTCCTCATTGGACCGGTCGGTATCATTCTCGGCTAGCACTCTGCTGGGCCCACGTTCGATTCTCCGACCAGCCAATGAAGAATTAGAGGAATTTATTTCTGGTGATAGAAATTCATTTCTCGTTATAATGTGGTTTGGATTCCACAATAAGCTGTAGGTCCCGTTGCTAGGTCACCAATTGGTTCTTAGCCACGTAAAATGAGTCTAATCCTTCGGGCCAGCCCTAGGAGAGCTGTTAATCAGCTCAGTGGTCTGGTTAAACTAAGGTATACTTAATTTTCAAGCACTGAAGCGTCCTCATTATAAGGTTCCTGCTATAAATGAACTTGCTCATAAATTCAGAGGTGCTAAAGTTTTGTCAAAACTTGATGCAAAATCAGGTTACTGGTATGTGCAGTTAGATTCTGATTCCCAGTTATTGAAAACTTTCCAATCGCCATTTGGACGTTACTGTTTTCGACGTCTTCCCTTTGGTTTATCTGTGTCTCAAGACATATTTCAAATTCTTGACCGGGTGGAAGGGGTTGTAGGAGTAGCAGATGATATAGCCATATATGCACCAAATGAAAGTGAACATGGTAAAATTTTGCATAATCTTATAAAAGTAGCTAATAAGAATGGTCTTGTGTTCAATTTCAGTAAATGCATAATCAAAACTAATAAAATTAAAGTTTTTGGAACAATATATTCAGATAGTGGAGTGCACCTAGACCCAAAAAAGTAAAGATGATCTAAAGGAATGCCAGTACCAAGTAACAAAAAAAGGGTGTCAGAATTTCTAGGTTTTGGTACTTGTTGTCTCATTCATACCAAATTTGTCTTCTAAGTCCTTATGTTTTAGAGGGTATTGGGAATGACTCATCATTTGTATGGGAGCCACATGTGAACAGTGTTTTAACTCTCTTAAATATGCAGTCACTGTAGACTAAACTTTACAATACTTTGATACCAATATTACTCCTGGTAAACAGATGTTAGTTTAAGGGATTAGGTACAGTATCTGATGTTGGAAAAAGAATATGCTTGTATAGAAAGAGAACTGCTTGCAATTGTGTTTGCTGTCAGTCGTTTTCACGCATACTTGTATGGTAGGTATTTCAAAGTAGTAACTGACCATAAACCTTTAGTAATGATCACACAAAAACCTATTGTAAATGCCCCTCCCAGATTACAAAGAATGTTATTGAAATTGCAAGGGTATAAATTTGACATTAAATACAAGCCAGGTAGAGAAATAGTGTTGGCAAATACCCTGCCGCGGCAATGATGAGAAAAATAATGAAACTATTGACTTGATGTAGGCTAACAGTTGATCCTGTAAGATTTCAATCTGAGAAGTCTTGAGAGAGTATTGGGTCATCAACTGAAAGATCGGCTTTGAATCCAGTTGACAGATTTAATAATTTCGGGATGGCCTGATAGTATCAAGGATATTCCTATCATAATTAGAAGTTTTCGTTTTATAAATTCTGGTGTCTGTAGAAAATGGAGTAATACTAAGATAATAGAGTTGTTATCTGTAAGAATTGCATGTATGTATCAGAATCAATTGCATTATAATCACCAGGGTGTGGAAAAAACTAAGTTATTGGCTAAGGATTCTGTATATTGGGATGGTATCAATAAAGACTTTGAAAATGTGTTTTGTCAGATATGTCAGAACCACTTGCCTTCCCAAACTTGTGAAACGCATTCAAATGAAATTCCTAGCGGCCTTGGGGAAACGCTGTTGGGACAGGTTTATTTTGTTTGATAATTGTGAATACCTTATCACTGTGAATTACTTTGGCAAATTTCCAGTCATTTTGAAAAATGCCTGCACATTGTACCAGTGAATTGTGCAGCTACAAGGCAAATTTTCTCTGAATTTGGTATTCCCACAAGGTTATCAGTGATAATGGCCCTCAGTTTTCTTTGTGTCAGTAAAACCTTTGCTAAAGAGTGGTGTTTTGACCATGTCACGTCCTGTCCATGTGCATAGTCTAATGGTTTTGTAGAAAGAAATGTAAGAACCATAAAAATGTTATTCCAGAAAGCCAAGCAAGATAAAAAGGATGTAGACTTAGCTTTACTATTTTGTATACACTCCATTTGAATAATGTATTTACCTAGTCAGGAGAAATTCTTATGAACAGAAGTTCCAAGAATAACACGTTAGTGAAAAACCATAATCACAGATATCCAGGTGATAATGAAAATAAGAAATGAGTTGCAAAATGAGCCGAATATTCAGAAAATGTCATGACAAGACCCACCACTTTTCCTGGACAAAATGTTCGTATCCAAATTGCTCATTCAGGTAAATGGAAGTTGCAAAAGTAATTAGCAAGTGTAGGAACCTAGGTCATATTTATCGAGGACACCTGTAGGTCAAACATTAAGAATCGAGTTCATTTGAGAAGTAGTGTAAAACCTCAGCCCTAAACATGTTTCATTTTCAGTCCCTGATCATGAGAATGATCAAGCTATGAACCCTAACATTAATGGTAGACTTCAGAGACTCAGCACATTGGCTACAAATGTTCCTCAAAGTACCAACCATATGTGACTCAAATACATCCCCAGACTATTACAGCTCAGGTCGAGTTGTAAGATACCTGTTGTTTAGGCTTGTAAACTGATTCTTGATTTTTTATGTTCTTTTTTTAAATGGGGATGTAACACATGTATCATGCTAAGTGTCGTACTTCCAACTAACCATGTGTTGTACTTAAAACATACTTGAGAACATTGTAACTCTGGTGTAAACAGAGAGTGCTGGGATCACGGGCCAAGGTATGCTTACATATGTACCATATCCTTCTCTACATAATAAATATAAGTCTACCATAATCATCAAGGCTCTCATTTCAGACAAAAAACGTATTGATACAGCTTCTTAGCAAAGAATGTAATTTTTCAGGCAGTGACAGCTATTCAGTAAGTAAGAAGTCTATTGGGGATGCATTTATTAGTGGCCTACAGTCACCGAAGGAAGCGTTTATTGGAGAATAAAGCTTTAGATTTAACAATGTTTGATCAGGCTAGAACTTAAATTTGGCCCAGAGAGATCCCGTAGTTTCTTGTACACCCCACACCTTATCAGGTGGTAAGTGCAGCCTGAACGAAGACCCACCACTCAGAACCTGGCCAGAGGAGCCGGCTCCTGCAACAGCGGCTGTTACTGCTAAATGTTTCTTTCCTGTTGGTTTTTAAAGTCCCTTCACAAATGTCCAGCCTGGGAGAATCTTGTCGTAAGTGTCATAAGAGAGGACAGTCAGTGAAGGGTGATGTTCTACTGCAAATGGATTTTGACCCCAACACCCCATAAAATTAATAAAATTAACTCTCCCTTAGGAATAACTGACACCAGTGGGAATTAAATTAATAAGTGCATCTGTCTTGACCAAGATTCGGACTTGGGGCCTTTTGTTTAGCAACAGTGAAAGACAATGGTTTTAACTTCAGCTTTTAATAGATATGATTGCTATACATATGTGAATGCAGGTTCAATACTTCTCAGTTATGAATTTTTGTCTTTGAGACTTGCGTGACTTTTTATTTTTCGAAATATTAAGCCAGAAATGTCGTTTTATCTAATTCACTGCACCTTGTGAATAACTTCATAACAGGGAAATATTATTGCTAAGAGTTCATCTACCTCAGCCAGATTTTGGACGTGGGCTAACTTGGGGTTAGATACAATGATAAACAGCCAACTTTGGCCTCCGCTTTTGAGAGAGATATGAGTTGAAATCGACTCTGCTGTACATATACCTGTCAAACTTACTTAGAATCACTATCATCCCTACACCACTGAGATAGCTTCGTTGGTAAGTCTGTAACACTTTACTAATTATGAATTTCATCTCTGATACAGGGGGTAAATTTTTATACTTCACAGTGTGAAACCACAAATATAGCCAGTACCGAATTCATTGTCTCACTCCAGGGAATAACAACTGATAAGTTTTGATTCACTGTGGCGAAAGGAGGCTCGATGATTTTACAAATGTTATGATTAAAAAAATATTAGATAGAGAGATAAAAATATATTCACAACATTCAGTACGATGTTTTTGATTTTACTTAGGCAGATTTTAACTCTTAGCGACTGACTGATGGGGGTCTCTTATTAGAACGACCCCTCTCTGCAGTGGGGAATAGATGTTAGTGTTACTTCATGTCTCTTTTCTGTCTGTCCCTTCTCTATCGCTCTTTTGCTGACAAATACAGGTTTTCTTAGATTCTGGCACAGTAATACCTGGTTAAAAGGGACAGGCATCATAGAAATACCTGGATAAAAGGGACAGTCACCACAGTAATATCAGGATAAAAGGGATAGACAGTACAGTAGTACCTGTTTAAAGGTGTCACACAGGACAGTAATACATGAATAAAAGGGACAGTCACCTCATTAATACCTAGATAAAGGGACAGTCACCACAGTAATACCTGGTAAAAGGGACAGACAGCACAGTAATACCTGGATAAAAAGGACAGTCACCACAGTAATACCTGGATAAAGGGGACAGATAGCACAGTAATAACTGGTTAAAGGCGACAGACAGCATAGTAATACCTGGATAAAATGGACCGAGAATACTATAATACCTGGTTTTGAGGACAGATAGCACAGTATTACCTGGTTTAAAGGGGACAGGTAGCACAGTAATACCTGGATTAGGACGAACAGAATAGTATTACCTGGATAAAGAAAGGGACTTACCACGGTAATATCTGGATAAAAGGGACGGGCAGTGCAGTAATACCTGGTTAGCGATGACGAACAGTACAGTAATAACTGGTTAAGGTGTCAAGCACGGTATGCCTGGATAAAGAAGGAACAGTCACCACAATAATGGATAAAGGGACAGGCAAAGCATTAATACCTGGATCAAAGGGACAGTCACACAGTAATTTCTGGATGAAAAGGACAGTCATCACAGTAATACCTGGATAAAAGGGACAGGCAAAACAGTAATACCTGGACAAAAGGACAGTCACCACAGTAATTTCTGGATAAAAAGGACATTCATCACAGTAATACCTGGATAAAAGGGACAGTCACCACAATAATACCTGGATAAAAAGGACAGTCGCCACAATAATACCTGGATAAAAGGGACAGGCAAAACAGTAATACCTGGATAAAAGGACAGTCACCACAGTAATTTCTGGATAAAAAGGACAGTCATCACAGTAATACCTGGATAAAAGGGACAGACAGCACAGTAATACCTGGATGAAAGGGACAGTCACAACAGTAATAGGCTACCTGTCAGCTCACCCACGGCTGTTCGAAGGGTGAACGTTCGCATGAAAAAGTGCAGAACTGTCAGTCAGATCGTCCCCTCTCCCTTCTCCCTTCCTTACACCTCCCCCCTTCCCATCACCTTTCCTTTTTCCCTCCCCTACATGTAGACTGTCATCCAAAGTTTTCCCAATTGATGCGGACTAGTCAGCTAGTCAAAATAAATGTCAATAAAATTTTTACAAATATCCTTGGAACAATTACTTCTTCGCCATGAAATTAACATATATCAATTTTAAAAGTTTCTTGGATGTAAATAGAAAAATAAATAATCAAGTTGTCTTGAAACTATAACAGTGGATGGTGCTAGGGAGAACATATACAAGAAAACAAAATAATAACAATCTCACAAATTATGCGGCAGCATCTCGGGCAAGAGACCGCAATAGGCAGTAACTTTGACCACCAGCGTGTATGAGTGACAAAACTCATAATTCCAATCAGCTATTATGGTGGACATGGGTTCATATCGATTCTAAGTGCAGAAGCTGAATTCGACAGGCATATGAATAGCAGAGTCGAGATCAGTTTATATATCTCTCTTGATATGATTGTTTCTAAACCAGAAAGCAGTTCAGATCCTGTCAGGGCTAAACACTTACCAGCTGTAATTCTCCCTGGGTGTAAGTGATTCCCAGGGCATAATGAAATTCGATATGGTGATACATATATATATATATATATATTTATATATATATATATATATATATAACTATATATATATATATATATATACTTTGTATATATATATATATATACATATACTTTCAATATATATATATATATATATATATATATATATATATATATATCCTATATATATATATACACACATACACACACACACTATATGTATATATATATGTATGTATATATATATATATATATATATATATATATATATACGGTATATATATATATATATATATATATATGTACATATATATATATATATATATATATATATATATATATATAGTATATTATATAAATATATATATTAGAGAGAGAGAGAGAGAGAGAGAGAGAGAGAGAGGTTTCATAACGGTATTTTTTCACTCCGAGCTAGTCAGAGCACGTAATGATACCAGAACATGCCGTGAGCAGTGCAAATAACTTGGTCATATGAAGGTTTCATGACCCCAAGCGTGGAATTCGTCACACTTTGAGTCTTCCGCAGGTGGCTGGTGTGGACAGGCATGGCGAACGAGCAGAAAGTTTTTTTTTTTTTTTTTTTAACACTGAAAGCCAATTTTATGGGATTCTAGTCGTTTAAAACCTTGGCGTCTTTGAAGGACATAAAGTGCAAGTAGCTATTATAGTTAGTTGTACGTCATGTACTTTTGTTAGGTTGAAAGATCATCTCTTTTTTTTTTTTTTTTTTTACAAGACAGGTCTATTAGGCAAAAGAACACGTACTGCAGTACGGCTGACTGTACATAGTGTTCTCAGAGAGAGAGAGCGTGAATGAAAATTGTTTCTTATATCTTGCATTTGTTCAGAGTATAATCAAGCATATGATTAAACATTCATGCAAAAACCCACCCATTTCAGAGCTTGTTTATGGTGGCAAATAAATGCAAATGCTGCCGGCATTTCTTTGCAAAAATGGCTTCGCCAAGAAGTAGGCGTTTCCATCACTCCCGCACAGGTGGATGCGTTCAATAAAGGTTTCCTTTTACAAGATAATTAATCCCGGAGGACGCAAATCTATTATCAGGAGCATTTTTTTTCCCGACTACATCTACCATAGTGGTGCGAGGATAATGGCGTGTTATGCGGATGTGAGATACTATCACGGATGAAAAGGTGACGTCATGAGCAGGGATTGACAGTGATGCAATGATGCTCACAATGACGTCATTGTACGGGGATTAACCGCAAAGCTGGTGAGGAATATATATGTTTGCAATGCCAGATGGTTCCTGCAGAATTGCCTATAACCCCTCTCACCGCAAAAGACTGGCCCCGGATCAAAAATTCCCGCGGCTGTTAGGAACTCTATTCTGTTTCGATTTCGGGAGTTAAATCGGCCACGTGAAGAAAAGGACAGCTTTCAGATTAACGTCATAATGGAAAAGAAGCATTTTGTTGTGATTCTGGTGATTGTATGTTATTCCCTGGCCGTCGCAGGAGATTTCTGCCCTTATCATCGTCAAGACATAAGGATCGCTGCTGCGAATTTAAACTTTAAGGATGCACCTTGCAACAGAGGCTGCAACAGTTGTAGAAGTATTGGTGGACAGTGCTACACATTAGTGGATAATATTAGCTCTTACGAATGGATTAGGGGATGTGGCTGCGTTCTTTATGTACGAAACTTGTGAATCGCCGCCGCCGCAGCAGCAACAGCAGCTCTCTTGAACGGCCAGTTACTCATTAGTTCTGTGTCAGTTAGGTCATTCTGAGCTTTAGTTGGAGACGTGGGTCATCTTTTGTGGCTCATCCCCGTTCTTCTAAAGCGCTTCAGAACTCAATCGTCAAATAATTTTTCAGGAACACTGCCGAAAAGTCTGTGATTACAAAATCCGTAGCGCTGAGAACATCCCCACTTCTGATTACTGCTAAAAACAGCAACATTTCACAAAAGCATTTCAACTTATATTTAAGGAAATTTCTGAGTTTTATACTTAAAAGGTTCTTATTTTCCACACACAAATTTGAAAATAAAAATTGAATCATTGAAAACTGACTTTCTTTTACCTTGTCCTCAAAGATGCTTTCCTGGCACAGAGAGCTACAAAATGTGCTGTTATTCTTGTGGTTTCCGTGCAAGAAGCTTCAGAGGATGACATTACACCCTAGCGAAGAGAGGAAAAAGGTAAGACACATGAAGAAAAACAACGTTCAAATATAGAAGGTTTGTGAAGCAAAAAACCTAAAATATTTCTCTGAATATTGTTAAGGCGCGAGAAAATAAAATATGACCTTTAACTCCCTGTTGTAATATTTGACGAAAAAGTCGGTCGTCATAACATTCCACTCTAACTTAAACGTTGCGGACAAGGAGGGCATAGGTTATAGAATACAAAATTACTTAATGTTAATGCCGGAAGCAACCTACAGTATGCACCAAAGCAGTTCTCTATGTACAATCGACTTATGCATAGTGAACAACAAATGAGCCATTACAACAGTTAAATTAAATGAAAAATACATTTAGTGTTGTCTTGCACGCAAGTGACTGCATGGTGTTCCCTGTGAGTGATAACTGGATATTTACTACTGATGTATGAATAGACTATATGCGAGATGACTACTAGAGCTTCCAAGAATAAAGTCCTATGTAGGCAAGAATTATTTAACAACAAGCAAGTAATGCAACGCTTTTATAATTGTATCTAACCCTAAGGCCCGCGTCCAAAATCTTGGTGAGGTAGATGAACCTGGCAATTATATTTCCTGTTGGGTGGAAGTTATTCACAAGATATAGTAAATTAGATATTAAACGACATTTCTGGCATAATATTTCTGAAAATATAAAAAGCCATCAAATCCTCAAGACAAAAATTCATAGCTAAGCACAGAACCTGCATTCGACACACACACACATGTACAGCAATTATATCTCTATTAAAAGCTGAAGTTAAAATCCATTGTCTTTCGCTGTTGCTAAACAAGGCCCAAGTTCGAATCTAGCAAACAGATGCACTTAGTAATTCTAATTCCACGGGGTGTAGAGAGATTTGATTAATTTTTATTACCTCTTTTGCCCGGAGGCGGGGCTGGGGAGGCGTTGGGGTCAAAATCATTTGCGGTAAAACGCTCACCCTTCATTTTCCTTGATCGTGTAAAATCATACATCAGCTACGTTAATGATTTGCTGTCATCTCAAAGGGATTGAATTTGATCACGAGAGATGTTTAAAAATGCCCTCCCCAAGCCACTGGTATCGAGTAAGTTATTCCCAAGGCACAGTGAATTGGATATTAAATAATTAAAAAATATATATATAAATAAATAAATATATATATATATATATATATATATATATATATATATATATATATATATATATATATATATATATATATATATATATATATATATATATATATATATATATATAACCTATATATATGCCCAGAGACTATGATGGAGATGTTGAGGGGTGAGCTAACAATGTTATGAAGGTAATCACAGATAGAGGAATAAGGTAAAATTGGCTAACGGCCAAGAAAGAGTAAACTTTTGAAGATAACCCGAAAGAAAGAAGAAGAGTGAAAAGAGTGAACGAACAATGGCAGTAGGCTATATAGCTGTTTCATACGCCTACTCACACATACTGCGCCACTTACCTCTGTTTTCCATTCCACCACTTCTTCTATCCTACCCAGGTGCCTGCGTGTTAGATGCAGAGCTATTCAACTTGAAACAATTTTACCTTATAACTTTTCTCTTTCATATTGTTATTGATTTAAACTGACACTGAATTCGACTTTATTCAAAATTTGTAATCGTCCTTAACTCTTTATTTAATATTTCGTAGACTGTTTATTTTAATCCTTGAACACTGTCCTTTTCTAGCAACAAGAACCCAAAAAGTTAGAGATGTTACTGAACTAATTTTTACCGAATATTACCAGTTATTTTCTATTTGACTTCTGGCCCCACCCTTTCACTTTTCCTGTTACTGAGGCGGTACCATGTTACTGGCTTTGACAGCCGGCGCTTCTTGGGTTAGTTAACAAATTTCTTCACTTTCAGGGCTAGTCTTACATATTCCCCCAATTTTCTGTTAGGGGATTTCAGGGTCTCAAAAATAATGTCCTGTTCTTTTATTTTCTGTAGGGTTTTACAAATGAATACGAGTTCGGTGTTGCCATCCTCCACTCTGCAGTTATCACAAACCTCGTTCTTGTATTTACCCCGGTAGCTTTCAAGTCAACATAGTCAACACAACTTTCCGTTATCATGCGTCTTTGCTTCCAGTTGCCTGATAGCCTGTTTCCCCAAAGTTTCCTATGAACCTCAGCCTTCATTTCTTTCCTCTTCTCTCTCAGGTCTTAATCTCTTGCCTAATTTTCATTTTATTTCCCCTTGAAATGCTTTTTGCCATATTTTCTCGTTCCTCAGTGCTTTTTGTCAGTATTGTCCATAGGGTCTCTAGGCTATTCTGTAGGCTATGAGCCATATGCCGGACTCACTATAATTCCTCGTTGGTGCCTTTTGGTTGTTCGTATATTCCTCAGAGGATCCTATATTGCATTTTCTCTAGTTCAGTCATCTCGTTTTCTGTGACGTTACTTTACGTTTCTATGCTGGCAAATAATATTGGTACCACTACCGTTTCATAGGTCTTTTTCCTCACTTCTAGTGCCATTACTTTCTTAACATCCCCATATTTTATAATTTCTCTTAGTAGGTCCTGTACCTTTTGATTTCTCGGTTTGATACTTGCTTCTTTTGAGCCTTTTAGTGTGTACCATTCTCGTAAGTATTTGTATACTTATTGGGAAAGGAAGCACTTTCTCGATCTCCGTCGCCTTCTTCCCAAACCATATCAAAACAGGTGGTTCATCTAAGCTAGATTTTTTTTATCGTATATTCATCTTTTTGGTTTCTCTCATTCAACCTTCTTACTTTACATATACAATGCAAACAGTTCATTTCAACAATTTCACATCATTTTTCTCTCATTTACTCAACACCACTTCACTTTCATAGGGAGAGTTGGCATAAGAATCCTTCATGCATCCCAACTTCTGCGCACATGGCACTTATCCAACAAACACTTTTCATCAGTAGCCTAAACATCGATAGTCCATTCAAAGCGGCAGTATAAAAAAAATGGATGCATGTATGACGCAGACTTCGTTTTTATCGCTTATTATTTTTTTTTAGTTGTTTGGGCCATTGTTCACAGACTGCATTCATTAATACTCAACCTGTTTTCTTTCAGGTGCAATGGAGGGAGGGACTACTTTTTAAAAAATTTGGCTTGTAAGAGGAATGCACAGTGAATCCGTTTAGCCGCTCTGCTGCCCCTTCAAAAACATCTTCTTGGCTTCCTTACTCTGTCTTGAGTTTGCATTCCTGTGGCACTGATGATCTAGAAAATGGAAAAGATCACAATGAATAACTATATAAAACAGCAGGAGAGTTGAGCCATATAATAAGAGATGAGCCATGGCTCAACTCTCCCCAATGGCACAGTGAAAACCGGCTCACCACCCAATGAAAGCATGAGTCCGTTTAGGTAACCAATTGGTTCTTAGCCATGTAAAGAAATCTATTCGGGCCCATCCCTAGAGAGAGCTGTTAATCCCAGCTCAGTGGTCTGGTTAAATTAAGATGTACTTAACTTTTCCTGTTTTGGTCTAGTCTCAGTGGAAGAAGCGTTATGATACTCATTCCGAAAAAGGACAGTCCCTGTCGTAAAAAAAAAAAAAAAAAAAAAAAAAAAATTAGTCAATTCTTTCTCGACAATCCTTTACAACGTTCAAAGATAAGCGAGGAAGTGATAAGCCAGGCAGCCAGTTCATTAGTTCACTTTCTTCTGTAATATGTTGATATTATTTGTGTCCACTTGAGTTGCCTGTATCAGAGAATATCGGAGGGCTCTTTTTATTTTTAATAACTCAAGTACATTCTTTAATATAATAAACCTATGTAGGAAATTTTGAGGAACCGAGGTGACTTGACAGAGACATACAGAGGAGCAATATGCGTCTTTCTCGGGTATATTGAGGAGTAGCTGAGTACTCTCAAGCCAAATTCTTCATTTATAGTCAGAGCCAGTCCCTTTTGTATGCTAAATTAATCCCCTCCATTTTTGTGCATCAGAGCTTGATGTGGTTAATATTTGTTTAAAGAATAACCTGATTATTTCGAAGTAAGTTTTTGTGTAAAATTGTAACTTTTAGAGCATAGTTTTTGAGTTTTGTGTAAATTTTTTTGAGTTTGTGTAACTTTTCGAGGATTGTTTGTACCTGACTGTGTAGTCCTTGTGTGTTAATGTATAATTTAGTCTATTTTTTTTTTTAAATGATTGCAAACCCTGCCTGAATCTTGATGGACCTTCCTTCGATGTTTGGTGATAGTGCCCTTCGGGAAGCGATCATCAGTCCATACCATTCGAGACTTAGAGGCCACTCCAGTGGTTGGGAAAAATTCGCGACAGTTCCTGGGCTACATTTTGCACTTACAGCAATGAAACCAACAGAAAAGGTCCTTTGCAGCTGCAATGTTATCCATTCTTTTTCTCCAAAAACTGGATTTTTTGTTTCCCAGTTCTTCATGTTGTTGATCCAGCTGACTTCGTGAGCTAAACCAGCCAACGAAATATTGCTGACAGAGGGCAGCACTGTTACCAAGATATATGTATCTCTCCTGGCAGCTCCAGCTCAGTTGCATCTCCCCAGATGAATCACATGTAACTTTACCACAGCAAAAGCTTTTTTTAGTTTTCAATTTCATATCACCATTATAAATGGGAGACGTATACTTCGTGTTGAAAACTTTGTGTGCGACTAAGAAGGCGAGAATTGGATCTCGGAACAAATTTCAACAATATCAGGACAATTATTTTCCCACACGGAGGGAAATGATACTGCATGCTACGATCGGATTCAAAAGTGTGAACTCCAGGCTAGGTCAGGTCAGGATAATAGAGTACAGGGTTAGTCTGTCCAGGCAATACTGCGCACCTTTGTGATGTAGGCTGGATACTTGAACACTTACCATCGAAGAAAACTAAGAAAATAAGGAAATGATGGGTCACTATGGCAAATGTCTATCCATACACATTCTGTCTCACTTTCACGATCTTAGTTGAGAGAGCTCCTGTGTTGATCTCAGGTATTGCTGAGCTAAGGGACATGCATAATCCTCCATATGTCTTTTGTGTCATTTAGCTATTGCAGTCAGGTCATTGATTAAAAAGGACTGACCAGTTGAAGAGCACCTTAACCCGTTTTAAGAGAGCTTCCTTGCTCTACAAACTGGCAAGGTCAAGATACCGACTGATGACTTTTCTTTATCTTAATCTCGACCAAAAGCAGCCAGACGATGACATTCGCAAGGTTGTCCTTGTTTTGGTCAGAGGTGGACTAACCCATTAATCCTGGGTCAGCCCAGGATTGGCCCACCTTTTCCAGTGTGCATAATCTGAGAGACCTGTGACTGGCTGGATACCCATGTCACAGGTGATCATCTCTAGCAGCTTATTTATTTCTCTGAATACACCAAAATCTTGAATAATCAAATTTACTTAACCCTTACAGAACAGACTAAATATATATTAAGCACATACAGAACAGAAACTAGGTTGGCCAATATAAGAAAAAGCACATTTACTGACAAGAGGAAGATATGCAAATACACATGGTGTAAGATAAAAAGTTCTAAAATCTTTTCTGTACCTTCCACGGGAAATTGAAAGTGAATATTTACAGCTATGTGCAGGGCCTATTTTCCAAGACGCTTGTAAAAATATGTTAATTTTACAAAATTATACCCGTTTTTCTAAATATGTTATTTTGTTTTGTAAAATTATGGTGCAAACTCACAATATCATAATAGATAGAACTAAATCAACAACAAATTTTAGTATATTTATTGTAAAATATTTGAGATTTACTGGGTTGAGATGCAGTACCATTTTGTGGCATACATATTTTCTAATATTTCTACTTTACTTTGCAAAATTACAATTATAGGTGAACTACTATCATAAAGATAACAAAAACCAGCAGCAATCCTAGATATATTTATGAGCAAATGAATAAGAAGACGTCCTGGAGCTACGGAGCAGTACATTCAACAACCACATCGAGGCATGCGGTCACCATCGTCCTCCAGGTCCCCCTTTACTGAGCAACTACAGTTGCCATAAGTTATTTATGGCCCATTGAAGTGATATGAACATTTTTCCTGCTAAATTCATCCAAACTGTATGGCGCGCAATATTAATATTCATAAGAGTTAGCCCGGAGTTCGCTCAAAACCTGTTATAGTTCCTCATATGATTATGCTGTTCCATGAGGTTAAAAATAGTCTTTCATAATTCAACAGGAAAAAGAACTTTGATTGCCTGACTTTTTACTTTAGAATAGTGCTTTCTGTACTGTTATAATATTGAATACCTTTTCCTCACACACACACATATATATATATATATATATATATATATATATATATATATATATATATATATACATACATATATATATATATATATATATATGCTATATACTCTTTCTGCTATATATATATACTACTATATATATATATATATAAAATTTTGTTTCTCACTTAATTCGTGTGTACACAGCGTATAAATTGTACAGTCTCTGGAAACTTCTGGCACACTTTTCAGTGCTTTTCAGACAAGTGTTTACAAAATAGTACCTGGCAATTTTCACGAGGCCATCCCTCACATGTGTGATATAATATTACTCAGACTGTCACCAGGTCATATGTAGCCTACTACAGGAAAAAAGTAGACTCATAGAGGAAATAATGGTGCGCTGTTTTTTTTTCATCAAATTTCTTTCCAATGTTTTCCCTTTTGTTCTCATTGGTTTTAGCAGATGCTAATATTATAACAAGAGAGAGGGAGAGAGAGCACTTACTGGTGTGTAAGCTGCTCTTAAAATAAATTACCATTCTTTTGCCATAAACATATGTATTTGTTTGCTCAGCATTGCTACGACTAACAACATTGTCCTTTAAGATATTACGTAAAATGAAATATTTAATATAATATGAATAGCCCAATGTTTATCAGTACACAAAGCATATTTTTAATCAATACAATTTTCACACGGACCTATATGTTTTCTTATAGAGAGAAATAAGTAGCAAATAAATAAGTAGACGAATAAAAAAATAAGTGCAGTGCATAGTCAAACTATTACTATAAAACCACAATTTTATAAATATAGTGAATTTAAGATCGTCCCCCAGCACCCCTATTTGTCAATTAGCATAATCTTCTTTAGACATTGAACTCACATCATTTCGCAACGTTTATTTCGTTCGTTTAAGATTAGAAGCTCCCAGACTGACTTGGCATATGTATTCTTTTACATTTGGGCATATATCGGTTCTGGCTCGGTAGTTGTAAGGCTCTCACTGATGACGCAGAAACTTCTTCACTAATACTAATATACAGGAACTGTTCGTTTTGTGCATCAGTTTCCATAAGTTTCCTGGACCACTGGCAGCCATCCATCCTATAGAACTGCTGCAATAATCCTTCTCAGCCTTCTGTGACGGTTTTCAGGTTAATAGCTGAAACTGATGAGCAATTGTAAAAGATTATGAAAATTGTAATCAAGATGATGAAGAAAATTAGCATAGATCCTAGACCTACACCCTATCTCTGTATATACAAAAGTATTCATACAACAATTTACATTTAACATCTGTTTGAAGTATAGATGGATCATTATCAAATGAAGAACATATGACCAAACTCAAACCCTCTAAAATATGCACTGAATATAATGTCTCTATAATGAAATAGGCTTTGGTTCATACAATAGACCTATATTGATACAATATCTATTCATATGATAGGTCTATAGTGATATGTAAATCAGTCATATTATACAGTGTGATATATTGTCATTTTATAATGAGCCTATAGAGAGAAGTATAAAAGTTTAATCTTTGCCAATGAACCTGTAATGACATAATGCAGTTCTTGTGATAGACGTTACGACAACAAAGCCTTCATTCTTATAGACAGGAGCATCAAGTAAACAATATGATTGTTATAACAGACTTAGAGGTAGCTTAAACAAATGAAATTCATCTTGCGTGACACCTTTTTTACTTGGACTGTTGATCCATTTCAAATTCCACATATTTGTTTTTATCCAGCTTGCCCCATAAACCTTTCCATGATTTCTATAAAGCTTGCCATGTTTTTCCTGGGACCAACAGTGAAGCCATCTCCATAAAGTTGACGATCTACAGTTTATGTTAAATATGGTTTGTTTTCCGCCCACACAACGAGTGACATCATGTTGAATAATGTCACTCAGATATGGAGAAACATTATTCTTTCTTTTTTTTTTTTTTCTTGGAACAAATATTTTTAGGTCGACATTAATTTAATTATTAAGTCTTAAAGATGATTATTCGAATGTAACAGTAAGTAAATACTCACGATTATTGGTTTTGAAGATTGTGTGTTCCATACTTCAGGTTATCTAATTTCATCGAAAGATAGTTTTGATATCATAATGCTTCCATTAAATTTGGTTAATTCACGTATTTTTCTGCCAGTTTAATAGATTATATTGTTTTTGTATGTATTAATCCCTTCTGGTTGTGAGAAGTTTCATTTCTACGTGATTTTAAAAGAAAAGATTTCTTTTGGTGAACAAAATTCACTGAGTGTGCCGAACTTTCACAGCTGACTGTACCATTGAAAATGAGGTCATTAAGATGAGGAGTAACATAACCAGGGTTTTGTTATGTATATTGAATTTGTAAATCTTTTCTTCACAATTTTGACAATATATCTATAAGTAGACAAGGTTATATAATTTAATAACTCAGAAATGTTTTGCAAGAATTCATAGGATACACTATATTCTCATACAATACTATCAAGCTGTTATAATTGTGCATTTAATTCAGTATATTAGCATGTTTTAAGGCGCAATATTCGAATTATAAAAGTACTGAATACCGATAGGCTGAATGTCTCTGTCTCTGTCTGTCTGGACAAAATGTTCCTGTTCTGCATGCAGTTTAGGAAGTTATGGAAAGCTAATTGTCGGGATTTTCTTCGACTTTATTATTTTTTGTTCACAGTCCATTGCCCTGATATTTATGGGCCGATGACAAGGCCTTGAGGAGGCGCACTCTAAAACTATCTGGGTGGGATTCAATAAGAATTTGGTCAACTTAAAATTACAGTTTTATTGCAAAAATAAACATTTAAACAGTAACAATACTGAATCATGATAAACTGCATGCGGTGGCTAAATGTGCATAAGAACCAACACTGATTAATCGTTAATAGCAAATTTCCTGCACACCCAGTTTCTTAATCAAATTCAGGAACTAAATACTCTGGGCTTTGTTACTTGGTAGCTCTTAGATCACATTATCACGTGCTTGAGAACACTGATCCGACTGGACGAAAAACACAACGAATCAGAACTATTTACTCTAAACTACAATTAAACTGACATTCTTACACGCTTTTAGCTTTCGTTTGCTGCACCAAATCCAGATTCCTCATAACAAAGGATGACACATCTACATGGATAAGGTATGCGGTGCTACGGAATTCGGCCTGGCGATGGCTGCAAATCGAGAAGACACTAAAACATCTGACGCTTTAGTATTCCAGGACTGAGGCAGGAATGACGTCGCTTTGCCTACTTCAAAGAGCACGCTTCCGCATCAAGCTACAGAATCACTTAGTCAGGCGGGAATGTTAAGCTTATTTAGGCATTACGGAGATCAATGGATCTGCTGTGAATAGGAAGAATGACGATTAGAAATTTTATCATCTGTGATCAATGAATTGACTCGAAGTTCTGGCTGAAGGCGTAATCTACAAATTCTTGAATTAGCTGCAGGTCCTTGGCTCCAAATCTCTACATAGACAATTTAACTCGTAGGGAATAACCGTCATATTCGACTATTGAAAATTCATAGTGTCTTCATTACGATAGACGGCAGCTCCTTCCCCCTCAGGCATTTAAATTGCTTCTTAACTCTGTCGCGTATTTGGACAACTTTCTGCGTAGACTGCCCGCGAGATCCCTCAGTCTTGCCCCAATTTAACGCAACACTTGTGAAGTTAAATGGCGAGACTTTGAATGATCAGTTCAAGAAATTCCCCGACATACTCCACACCAGCGTAGGGTTCAATGCTGGACAACTCAGAGAGAGGCAGGCGGAAATGGCCACTCCCCCTCAGTCGAGGCTCGCTGCACGTGGCGCTCACAGCGACTCTAACAGGTACACAAAAAACATGACATGGCAAAATTATCAATATCTACACCCGGGGTAATCAATGTCACACACATATACAAAATATCAATGGCGAATATATACATATAAATGTACCCATTCACATAAGGTAGACATGAATCAGCGCCCAGAAGCTCATCAGGCGTGAGCCTGCAGCGCATCAAAAAGCATAGGCTGGAAGAAATCACAATCAGGAAACATGAATATACACTTTCATAAGGCCATCTGCGCTTTAACGCTTCTTCATGCAACACGCATGTTATTCTTAGCGACAAGTCTTCAATAACCTTTCTAGAATGTGTTCAACAAGCATAACCAGTTCACGTGGAAACCATTCGCCTTTAGAAACAGATTACACTGAATCAGTGCCTTGCTCTTTCACGGGACACTGCCCTCAAAACTGTTTCACTTCTGTTATAAAGTACTCATTACTCATATACATTTTGGTAATTTGTGAGGGTGGGGGCTATCTCACTGGCGCTCGACATTTGCAGGCTCCACTGCATAGTGACCGGCGCACTTCCATCCTCTGAGGATTCAACTCGCCCACACGACTTAGTTGCCCACTCGCCTGCACTAGAATAAGGGGACAGCTTTGTTTCGCTTTCTTCTGTTTCGCTATAACTTAGATATGGTGCGCTTTCAATAGCTGTGCTCGCTGTAGCAGCAGCCTTTCTCAAAGGCGTGCGGGGCGTCTTTGTCGCTAACGATCGTCACACTTTCGATGCCTCAGTATGTTCACTTCCCGCGCTCGCTTTATTGGTATCGGCGAATCGTTACCAACTTCGTTAAGTGTCTTCTGCGTTTTTCAGACAACACTGTGGCTGGTTGTTCCGGATGGTGCATCGCCGGTGCGTCCCCAGACGTCACAACATTTCCTGGAGACACCTACTGCACGGGTATGCGCTCACATGCCGGACTCTTAGTTTGCAGTGTCGTCCGCCATCTCTCCGTCGCACCGTAACATCGTCAACGATTCGTCTCCAGCACCATCATCATCGTACATCTGAGGAGCAAGTTCTGGGGACCAAAGTGGCTGACAGCACACCGAGGACTCAACATCTTGAACAATACCTTGGCGAATGTACGACACCGTCGTCGTCCGGGTACGTATCCACGACGCATCCAAGGGGCCACGTTGCCCGCTTTTGATTTTCTTGCTTTATTAACACGATGTCTCCGGGGTGTAGCTTGGTGGGTTCCCTAGACTGACAATCGTGTCGGGCTCTTAGAACGCCAGGTACTCTTCCTCCACCTCTCGGAAGGTCTTCGAAGTGTCTGTTACAGCTTTGATATCGATCCTGTAGCCTCCGGGTGAAGGCTGTTTGATAAGGTCTTCATCTGAAACAAACAGGTGCCATTAGTTAATTAGTGACCTGTATTAAATATGAGAGAGGTGAGGACCTCGTCCTCGTGTCACCGCTATACATCAGCAAACACAATATTAACTGCGCCTCCGCCTCTTTCACTAGAGTTGTCGTGACCTCCGGCAGTCTGCTCCAGGGCAATCTGAAGGGCGCGCGCGTAGCTACCCATCAGGCGTTAGAAAAACCCTTTCCACAGCGCGCAGAGTTTAAATCGCCATTCTACACCAGTCCTCTCAGGAACTGCTGGACTTCATCTCTTGCAGAATCTGAAGGAGGTTTTGGTGTCTTAACCCGTTGGTGGTTATCAGAAACGATTAGGTCGGGCTCCGCTAAGTAGCACTGAATCCTTCCGAGAGCTAGAACCGCTCCGCTTTGGGGCGAAATCTAAATACACGGCCTGGTGGCCATATCGTCACGAGGAGGATATAGCCTAGTCGTGTTTCTGTTTTATCATGCCGCGGTGTGGTCACTCCGACTGCGCAAATGGTTTCTGCTGGAGTGATCCTTTCGCCGTAGAGGGTGGGTGATCGTCTCATCAGCGGTTGAAGGCTAGCACGCACTCAGACACTTTCCATTACAACTTTCTTGCTTAATGAACCCGCCAGGCGGCGTCCAGCATTTCTGTCGAAAAATCGCCATTAGCGTATTGACATTACAATGGAGGTGCAAACAATGCGGAAATACTTTAAGTAATGCTTGGACTAAGTGTCTGGCAGGCAAAAAGATTAAATGTTTCATCTTCCAATTTGGGACACTGGAGCCCCTAGTGCAAATAAATTTATCTACTATGGTGTTTAATTGACTCCTAAAATTCAATATCTCACGAGGTCTGACCTCACTCTCCAAATATGCATATACATGGTATTAAATAGAATCTTTTCTCTAATAAGACAAAATAAAAGGATCCGTTTTCACTTTTGCAAACCTCAACACTAATCTGGTTATAATCTAAATTGAACTCAACCTCACAGAAGTAGTGAGTCCCATATCCCTCCTGAGGGAATAGAGGGCTTGTTTCTTCCCTCTAAGTTCCTGCACACTTCACTTCTGATTCTGATAATTCGTTAGATCTGCCTCTTTGAAAGGAACAGGCTCTCCTGCGATTCCTCAAGAACTCTGGACCTGGCATGAGGTTCTGCTGCAATTGCTGAATTGTTGCGCCTAGACAAGACATCTTGGAGATTCTGTTTGCTGAGTACATACTTCACACTGAAATCATAAATCTGGCGGAGAAAAACAACTACGCCACGGTTGAATGCCAAATATATTTTTGTTGTCCTTGGAGATCCGGGGGATGCCGTGGGCTAATGCCACTTTGCTATCTGACCAGATACTAATCTGCCAAATATTAGTCCTTTAATCGTTTTCGCTAGCCTACAACCTAACACAGTAAAGCTAAGATTCTAATTTAGGGATGTTGATTTGAGCATCCCCTTTCAGATGATTCTCATTTGGCTGGTGAGTAATCTTACGTTACCTTCTTTATTTCTGACATACGCTGGCACCGTATGCCCTACTACTGGCATCGGTGAATATATGGGTAGTCTTCTGACTCCTGCGCTCTAGGAAATGTTAAATCACCACGACTGATTTCAACTCTGCTAACAGTTCTCGCTTCTTTAGCCTTATCCTTACACAACACGTCATCCCATCATCTCTTATTTCCCAAAGTTATTTGGAGAAGTGGCTTTCCCCTAACGATAAAGGACGAAGCTAAACCTAGCGGATCGTAAATTGACACTATGTAAGATAAAGTACCCTACGTTTAGAAGCCCAGGTACCCATCCCCTTCCCAATTCACAGAATCCTCTCCCTCTCTTTCACACACAGACAGTCGGCGTCTCGGCCCATCCAGCCCAGTATTTCACATTCCTGAGTTCTTTCCTCTCCTTCTCCGAAGGCTATACTGTTAGTTGCCCACCCTTCACGACATTCTGGCCCTATCCAAAATTGCATGGACAAGATTCTTGTTCTTTTTTAATACTAAGTAATTTTCAAGTACCCAACATAGTTATCGCATAAAATGACTTGTAATTTGGAGTCTTCCTTCTAAAGTGTTGACTCAATAGCATTGTAACAAAAAGGACTAGCTGTGATGCGAACACCTGACTCTGCGAAGGTCAGTGCTCAGGCCTGCTACCTCATACGGAATGCTTGCTGTTGGCATCAGAAGTCTAATAGTACTCCTGTAAATGCTGTATGTCTGCAAGCATGGCGTGTTTATTCATTAAACTTTAGAAGCATATTATATGAGGCCGCTCTACTAAATTAGGCTAGATAACAGGCATTCATTAAGGATTTATTATTCTTAGCTTTGGATGAGCATTGAATACGATTCTAAGGGGGTCGTCACGGCTATCTTTTTAATGCGAAATACGGCATGTAGTAATATCTATTTTGGATCTTTTACTTCATATATAAATCCTGCCTCAGGTATTACAACCAAGTCACTCTGATATTGATTATATCATTATTCCTTATCTCCAAATTTGGTTTTTAAGCAGATCCAGCTGTGCTGGCATTTCTAAAGTTTGTTTCTGGCCTACCTTCTGAGCAGACGGCAAACTTACTTGATATCCCTCAGGCTTCTTTATTACTCTCTGAAACCTTTTTCGCATGGCTTCACGCTTACGGACAGTGTACTGCTCTGGATAGAGCGTGCCTACGGTATCCAAACGCCACCATTCATCAACATCAAATGCAATTGGTTCGCTCGCGACCCTACATACCCTGAGCGTTCTCACATGATCTATCTTGTGACCTTTTAATAGCCACTGTGGCACTCTCCCGTATGGCGACATGCCATTATGGGTCAGAAAAGACTTATCCGTCGATCTTTTCTCAATAATGAAATAATTAAAGTAGTCTGCACCCACCAAGAATATTACGTTTCATGTTATCGCTCACCTGTCAGGATCGCATTGACTCCCTACTAGGTGTTGTCTGCGCCCCATAACCTGCGTTATGAATGGGCGTCTACGTTCTGCGTGAACAACTAGTTTCATTCGAACAATTCTGTACCCAATCTCTACTCGGCAGCTCTGGCGTCATACTGACCACTGATTTCTGCTGAACCAAGGGCAATGTTAACGCCACTTTGCTACCACTGGCAGGCCTAACTGCTTTGCAGTTTTAACGGAGATAAAGCTTCGTTGACTCCCAGTGTCCAAAAACAAGCGAACCCGTTTACTCCCCTGCTTGTGATGGATCTCAGCCATGGCAGTTGGCAAAATCATTACAAGGAAGATCTACACTAGGCGTTTGGGCTACTTGTCTTACATGGTTTTGATTCTACTTTCTCTTGGGGTGGACGGGGTTTTCTATCGTGCTGCCTGGGCGTCGCATTTACTACAGGGCGGGAGGTTGTAGCTTGACTGTTACTTACTAAACTGGGATTATTTCGGGACGAAGTGGAGGGAACGGAATGTGCTTTTCTGAAGCTGCTATTATCACAAATGGAAGTATTATGATTATTTCCACAACTTTTACATGAATTGGGGTTAGGGCATCTATCACTACGGTGACCTGACTGAAGGCAATTAAAACACAGGCCCTTCCTTAGTAGAATGCGGCATCTGGCAGCCACGTCACTTACTACGGCGGCATCCGTGAAGTGGGTGCGTTCATTATAAAAGGACAAGAATTATTCTGCATGGGTTTCGTTTTGGGTCTAACGCTGACATCCGTTTTTTCTTATCAGATTCTAATTTCTGCGCCTGGCTATGGCAGTGTCATCTTCAACATGCAGTCGCCAGAATCCTGGCTTCAAAAAAATTCTTCTAAACTATAGTCGCATTTTCCTGAGGTGTTCGACCACCTTTCGATAAACTTACCTTCTGACAACTTCTGATTGATAAGGCTCATGACCATGCCATGGCCTATATCATTAGTACTGAGCCTCTTTTATTTGCTCAATGATCCTGTTAACTCAAATCTGAACTTCTTCAGCTCTACGAGGTTCAGTGCGATATGTTGCAAGTTTCGATGCAAGATCGGCGTTTGGTGTACATTACCATATTGCTCGGAGATCTGCGCTACCTGGTAATTAGCGGTTACACTTAGGGATTTATGGTCTAAAGCGGATCCCTGCCCAGAGTCCCTAACAAGTAAGTAAATTTGGACCGCACGTCGTTAAATCTGCGCCGATCCGTGGATCGTGAACAATTCTCTGCTTAAGAAGCATATTCCTGCACTTCCCTTCAAGGCAGGAGGCAGCGGTTCAATTTGGGAGAAGCATTCCCTGTCTGAGTGACTTTCATTTATCGATTCGGATTCAACAAAGGGTAGAAGCTACTTTGGCTGCTAAGGCTTGCCTGATTCTGGCATCTAAGCTAGATTCTAACTTTACGACTTGACGTTTGTACAGCTCTCGAAGCTGACCTTCTTCTTGTCTCAACTGCGTGACCAAATTTTGGTACACGCTCTCAGAATACGTTTCTACTAACGCACGCTGTGATTCGGCCAGTAAGTCCGCTGTGAGACTCAGCGATGCCTCGATGTGGACAATCATAGCCACTGCCATTTTGGATTATGTACTCTACTTCGAGGTTATGTAAACTAGGAAACTTCAGTTTTCTTACGTTAGAAAGACTGGGTACAAAGACTAGTGGCACGTGTGGCCAATTGCACATGAACAGGCCTAGTTGTTTTGTCTGTCTGTCTCTCTCCTGATCAATCTCATCAGCTTGATTGAGGCAGCGTTACAGTTTCTGAATCAAAATGGACTCCGTCCCTTTGTTTGCCTTACGCAGTAGGCATGAGGATTCATAGGCAAGTGTGGACTCCGTACCGACTTCTTTTGTAGCAGTATTTGGAGATTCTCGCATTAAAGTTCTTCACTTTCTTGACATATTCAACGGAATTGATAGCAAAACGATTATCAGGGAGATACTCTCTGATCTCTGCGTCGCAGATAGCAATGATTTCACAAATTTTCCTCAAGCGTTCGATAAGAGTACATAAATTATCCCAAACGGTTTTGGGGTGATCGATTGCCAGGTCGTTTCCTCCTATATATAACACGACCAACTCATACCGTCTCTGCCAGAATGATAGACTACTATCTAAATTAATGACCAAAGACCTCCACAGCCTTCTGTAGGTCAATCTGGATTATCTGAACAGTGGCAAGATTCGGTGGGAAATGACTGTGTCCTATCAGGGCTGCCCTATAGACCATACTTTATTGAAATTTCCCTTCGAGCTCTAGAAAGAGCACTTGTCTCGTCGGTTCGAAGGACCAAATGTCAGGATTTTCTTCGACTTTTATTATTTTTGTTCTGATTAGTACCCTGATATTTATGGGCCGATGACAGGAACCCAGGAGCGCACTCTCTATATCTGGGTGGGATTCAATAAAATTTGGTCAACAAATTACAGTTTTATTACAAAAAATAAACATTTAAACCCAGTAACAATACTGAATCATGAAAAAGAGCATCACGGGCAGCTAAGCCAATGTGCATCAAGAACCAACACTGATTAATCGTTAATAGCAAATTTCCACTGCACACGCAGTTTCTTAATCCAATTCAAGGAACCTGAAAGCTCTCTGGGCTTTGTTACTTAGCTAGCCCTTAAGGTCTTTGATATCGCGTGCTTGAAGGCCTTCAAGTCACACGACTGGAGCGAAAAAACAACGAATCGCGAGAACTATTTACTCTAAGCTACAATTAAATGACATTCTTACACTTGCAGCTTTCGTTTATGCATAAATCAAATTCCTCATCGTAAGGATGACACATCTACATGGATAAAGATAACTCACAGTTACTCTGAATTCCGACCTGGTAGCAAGCGATGGCTGCCAGAGAATCGAGAGAACACTTTGAAACATCAGTGCCAACGTTCAGGACTGAGGCAGGAATGAAGGCGTCCTTCGTCCCTGCCAAAAGGAAACTTCACGCTTTCCAGCGTAAACTACAAGTCCTTTGTAATTCAGGCGGGAATCATGAAAACTGACTGGGCATTAGGAGATCAATGAATCTACTTTACTTGTGAACCAGGAAGAATGACAGTTAAGTTATCATCTGTGATCAATGAATTGACTCAGAAGTTCTGGCTGAAGGCCGTAATCTAGGTGCCCAGATAGCTGAGTCCTTGGCTCCAAATCTCTACATGAACAGATTTAGCTCATGCTAGGAATAGCAAATCATATTCATTAATGAAAATTCATAGTGTCTTCATTACGATAAGATGCGCTCCTTCCTCCAGGCATTAAATTACTTCTTAACTCTGTCGCGTATTGGACAACTTTCTGCACAATGAACTGCCCGCGAGATCCCTCAGTCTTGCCCCAATTTAACGCAACACTTGTGAAGTTAAATGGCGGGGACTTCGAATGATCAGTTCGAAATTCCCGACACTAATGTTCAAATGAAAATGAACAGAGGAAATAAATGCAGGTTTTAATGTGTTCTTTTTTTTTTTTTTTGAAAACTAGGTAACTTATTCGAGGTTGTTCAAATAACTCCTGAGTATTATAAGCTACTTCCATCTTGCTGTCTACAGTGACTGATAAACATATAACATTTTTGGAATACAAAAACTTTCTAATCCTTACTCACACACACACACACACACACACACACACACACACACGCACACACACACACACACACACACACATGTATATATATATATATATATATATATATATATATATATATATATATATATATATATATATATATATATATATATATATATATACTCTATATACTATTTATATATATATATATATATATATATATATATATATATATATATATATATATATATATATATATATACATAGATATTTATGTTTTTCCTGGCGATTTAGTTTGAAATATTCTCTGTGAGACAGGTAGCAACAATTTAGGGTAATTTAGCCTTGTGATTTTGACTTCGTGGGTCAGAAACATGAAAAAGAAGAGGAAAACAAGAGGAATTTCATATGAGCGTAAGGCTCTCTTGTTACTGAGAAAATGTTCACGTGAAACAAGTGGGCAAGCACCAGGAGTGTATTTACATAAATAACATTAGTACCCAGGAAGGAATGCTATTGTTGTGTGTGTGTGGCCATTGATCCTGAAGAGTTCACAAGGGATGAGATAGAGCAGGGGATTCTAGACACAGTCCAAGAAGCTTCCATGATATAGGGTCCTCTGAAATGAGAATAACTGCACATTATACGCCAATGTGAAAATAGACAAAATAATGAATTGAGAAGCTGCACTGAGGGTGCCAAGGAGCCGATGAATTAATAATAGCTTACTTTTCTGACACAAAGAGAACCGCGGACATTTGACAAGTGGCCGGTGATTACTAGCTCTCAAATTTAGTAAATGTTCTACAGAGACAAAGCGTGACTGAATGGGGTCTTCCAGAGCACTTTACGTAAAAGGCGAATTTGGTTCCAAGCGCGGCGGTCCGTGGATAGCTGCGATTTCCGGCTTCTTCCGATGTGGGGGCTTCCGCGTAAAGGGCAATGCGTGAGGAATTTCACGAAACGAACGTAGCATGTGGGCATCAGGCGGGCAATGGTGGGCGAACCGCGTGGCTTTCCTTGATCGAAGGGCCACCGAGGAGAATGTATACTTTTAAAAAGGGCCGCGTGGTTAATATGGCACTGCGAACCCGGGGGCATTATCTTGGTCTGCTCCATCACCTTCCAGCCCTTACGTGTGGCGAGGCCTCTCAGTGGTTTTCTGCTTTTATCTCCTCCTATGGGGCAGGGCCGTCCAACTTTTATAGGGAGTTGAGTCATGTTCAGCTGATGCCGCAGGGTTCTTTTTGCCTGAATAGGACAACCAGACGAATTCACTTTTTGCCTCGAAATTATCTACTTAAAGGGTGGCCTTCAATCCGTTTTAATCTCTTATTATTGCAACCGTGAAATATTGGAAATATCGATCGGCCCGACAGTAAATGAAAACAACAAAAAAAAAAGGAAAAAGGAGAAGCACTTTCTAGCGAGAGTTCTTGCTAATTATGATAATATATATATATATATATATATATATATATATATATATATATATATATATATATATATGTATGTATGTATGTATAACATTTGAATCACGAAAATATGGAACACGATGAATATATAAATAAAGATAAAATCCACGAAAGAAAGGGAAACACTGGAGTGCTGCAAGGCCTTTCGACTATTTACTTAGCAGACTGCTGAGTAAAGGACGAAAGACTCGAAAGTCCTCGCAGCATTTCAGTGTTTCCCTATTAGTTATATATATATATATATATATATATATATATATATATATATATATATATATATATATATATATATATATATATATACTCCTATATATATATATATATATATAATACACATTATGAAGGAAATAACGGGGAAAAGCATTGCTCATCTTTAACAGTTTATTTTCGATGCCGATCGTATTCAAGTCGCATTTTAAAAATTTATATATATAATTTGCGAACATTAATAACTCAAATTAATTTATGGTGATATGAAATGGCAACAGCTCCTCATGAAGTAAAAACATTTAAAACTAAAAGACACATTCAGAGACAAACCCATTGTAAGCAGAAGGAGTTCACTAAAATCTGAAAACAACCTACCTATATGAAAGAAGGAGCAAGACTAACCATCAGTAAATAAAAACACAGTGAGAAAACCAGTTGCCAAGCTGAGCTATAAACAGTTTTACAGAAGACGATTGAGTGCTTATCGACAATTTTTAGTCTTTTGATATTATGGATTCTAAGACGGTTAAGTCGTTATTGTTCTGCACTTGGCCTAAGATGGAAAAATCCTTGCGCAATCGGCATAAGTTTTGCAATTTGAATGATTATATTCGATTCATTCAGGATTAGACAACCTGCTACCTGTTCTATAGCTTATGCCCCTGTGGGAATCACTGTGCGGACCTTCAACAGCCTCTTCGTGCAGCCCAGCCCACGTACAGCACAGTATATCCCGTAATCATCACATCCCAGGCAAGTGTATTTATGCCCGACGCTGGATGAAAGCAGAAGGCAGGTGGTCTTTGACTCCTAAACGAGACTCGATTGTTGTTAAAGGGTTTTGGGATAATTTTTTTAAATTCAAAGCAAGTACTTAATTCTTTACACACACACACACAGCAATAGTTGGGCATTACCGTTTTTCTCCTGAAGTGATATCTCTCACCATGTGTGCGAGAAGGGAAACTTTATATCTTCTTCGGTTTCAGATCCTAGACTCAGAGTGATTGCTAATGGAGAAAGAGAAAATGACTCAGTGTCAGCACCCCTTGCCACTTGCACACACTTTCGCCTTGCACCTTGCCCGCGCCCCTTGCCTTATCTACTGTGCCGAAACTGATATGCAAGTTTCCCTTTCTCGTGCATGATGATATTTTCGGAGAAATGCTGCGCCGTCAGTGACCAAAGCGTTTTCCTGCTAAGGAATTCTTTGTCACGTGGATGTTCACTGACAATATGCTCCTTACACACTCCAGACACTCACAGGAAACATCTCTCCTTCTTCTTCTTCTCTTCTCCTGCAGGGTCTTCTATCAGAAGTGTCTTCAGAAACAAGGGCAAATCCTCTAGCTGGTGGGAACTAACCTTGTCTGAGTTCGAATACATTTATGACATCACAAGGAGGAACGAATGGCAGACACTAACGACTGGATGAGCTATGTTAAGAAATTCTTCACCACTACAATACAGATTAGTCAAGACTAAAGCCCAATTTTCTCTAAACGGCAGGATAAATGGAAGAGCTTTTGAATACCTTAGCATTTCTGAAAACAAAAATAAAAGCTTTATGGAATGCTTTCTCGTAGTCACACAAAATGTAGGCTGGAAAAATCTCGTTACCCTTTACATTCTCAGCAGGAGATTATAAACCACTGGAAGGACGCGTTCTTTACATATGATATGAATCACACATAGCTGATAAAATTCTGAACATCCCATCTCCCATCAGTGCTTATTTTCCTTCACCAATCTCAAATTGTCAGGAGTAACAAATACAAAATATCTATCAGGGTCATCGACGCCGCAGTCATATGCGAGGAAATTTTCCGCAGCATGCGCGCAAATAAGTTCTTGAGGGACATCTATTTCCCTTACGTTACTTGGAGCCGAGACAGGCATCTCTCTGTGTTTCCGTTGTCGTTGTACAGTCAGCTGAAATGACTGATACTTAGGAAGAACAGCAACTACTTCAGGCTGCAAATTAATTTGGGTATCTTGAATGATCCGCCTTGGTTGATCATTTGATGTTGCCACCCTTTCACGATGCCGCATCATTGATAGCCTATAGTGCAGCAAATAAAATAAATTTTTCACCAAAATACTTCAGTTAATGATACAAGCATGAAATTTGGTACATATTTTCTCCATAGGCAACTTTTTGAAAATTAATGGGTGTCCTCAGAGAGCCTCCGTGTGTGAACAGGGCCTTAAGTTTAGGCCTACATAATTTCACTGCAGCACTCTTTCTACGCTCCTTAAAGTTGTGAGTAGTGGATCTACATTCTTTACAACAATTATCTTCAATTTTCTTGGGTTTACACTCATAAGACTTGTGGCCTGGCTTACCTCACGTACAAGGCCTTGTTCACACGACCGGAATCTGCGGTGGCAGCCGCGGGGATGCAAAAAGGGTTACCACACACCTTATATCGGTTATCCGCGTGGTTCATTCAGTGTTAATATGGAAGTGGAGGAAATAACATGCGTGTGGTATGTTCAAAAGATTGTATCCAAAACTGAAAGAATATGAGCCCCGATTCTTCCTTTATATCAGAATGACCATAAAATAATCTGACGATTTACTTGCACTGAATAAGGATGATAGTTCATCAAATAACATAATGCAGTGTATTCATTTATTTGTAATTATGAATACATACATACATATACATACACACTTATTTATTTATATATTGTTATATATAACATATATGTATATGTATATATATATATATATATATATATATATATATATATATATATATATAATGTATATACATGCATACACACACACACACGCACACACACACACACACACACACACATGCATTCATATATATATATGTTTATATATACATATATACATATATATATATGTATATATATAGACATATCAACACACAATTACGTGTGGAACAGAAATAAATTTCTGACTCACATCAGGATCGAACCCAGGTCTTTTAATTGAAAGACCTGGGTTCGATCCTGATGTGAGTCAGAAATTATATCTTTCTATACTATATAACCTTATATATATATATATATATATATATATATATATATATATATATATATTTATATATATATATATATATCTATAACCATATATTTATATATATATACGTATATTTATATATATATATATATATATATATATATATATATATATATATATATATATATATATACTATACATATAAGAACCCATAAAGCCAAGTTTGAAAATAAAGGCTATATTTCCAGAGACCAAACCGTCTCTCCAGGCAAATAGTGAAAAAAGCTACCAGCGGTACTTAGTAGAAGGTCCATAAAAGTGGCTATTCACATTCACTCCAGTTGACGGTTTCTCTTTAATCTTCTTAATCGCTGGTTGGAGGAAGATTTTATATATAATATCTGAATCCCACACACCTCTTGAAAGATTCATGGTGTTTCTTTGTTTCGTCAAAGCTGTTTCCACCATCTGGCTTTTAGACGATAACTATTTACTATAAATTATGCGAAATATTCAATTTGTTACCTGCTTGATTATAGATTTAATTATGTAAGTTAAAAACTGAACGTTTATGCTGTATTAATCTTTGGGGGAGTCATTTGCCTGTGAAGCCGATATAAGATTGGTCACAAATAAGGCAAGGGATTTCGTATTTCGTAAACTCCTGTGTCTTTGGGGACTGGCTTTTGTTGGACGTTAATCAGGGATTTGGTTAAGGTATTTGGGTAGGTAAAAGCAAAAGGGTTAGTTTCCAAGTATCTGTGTCAACGTCTTAATCCTGTCCAGGTGCGGGATTTTTATTTTGTTGTTGGGCGTCTCTCTGGTCTTGTTATGGGGGGACGGTAGAAAATAGTGTTTGCTTTGTGGATTGCTTTTTCAGTTGTATGGTCAGGGTACTTTAGAGATGACAGCTGCTTACGGATTAGTTCAATTTCCTTTTCCAGGAAATATAGAACAAATCTGTAAGGCTCTTAGAATGATTGTAGCTATCTTAATCTTGATAGAATGTCTCATGATAGCTATAAAAATGGATGTATGACAGAGAAACTGGTTTTCTGTATATGGTTATTTGTATTTTGTCATGTCAAAAAAGGAATTTTGTTGTCTGTTTCCCATTCAACTTTAAAATTTGATGTGAAGCACTTATGATTTTAATTTTGAAAAAAGTCATCGAGATTTTATGTAGTGTAATGTCAGATCTCACAAGAATTAGTGATTTAGATAACTTAACAATGTAATTTAGAATTAATAGTAGGCTTTTAATAATAATATAGTATATAATCACGCATTTGGTCTCCCAGCCACATGTGATAGCGAATGCTTTGTTTGAGTGTCATCACTAGAGATAAATAAGGACTTAGGTTCTTTTTGTTTAAAAAAACATACCAATCATGATTAGTCATGTGTGTGATGTAGCGATCGTGTTGAGATTTTGTTAAAAGTTTTGTCCCATACAATTTTCTGGTAAAGACACGTGTGCCTTTTTGAGAAATACAAACAATTTATTGCACCAAACACATGGCAATTTTGTCATGTTTAAAATTACACTACTCTGGTCATGTATTGTTCTAATGAATTAGTTTTGGCCCAAGATGCTTCACCCAGGAAGTGACATCATCATCCTCTTCTAGAATTTTCTCTTGTATCTCGTTCCCAAAATGCCTTAATAATGACATCATCTGACTGTTTTACTAACTCATTCTGATTTCAGAGACCTTTGTGTAGGTACTCTCTCTCTCTCTCTCTCTCTCTCTTTCTCTCTCTCTCTCAAGAGAAAAATTTTAACGTAAAATATTTGTGTGGTCATTGATATTAATCTTAGCCTTTGAGATCTGATAATATTCATAAAAGTGCATATATTTGTAACAGTAATGCCTATCAAAAAAATGTTTTTTTAAATCTGAAAGCAGCTACATTTTGTGATTTTTTTTTCAAGTTTTCACAAGGTTGTGTAGAATTTAAGTGAATATTACTTGCTTATTAAGGTGGTATAATAAGTTGCCAGTGAAATTATTTTTGGTAAATCTTTTGTGTTTTTTGTATGTTCTTGTATTTGCAATCTCTTAATTTTCACATTTTGTATAGTGGTGATTTAACATTGATTTACTTAGCATTTTAAGTATTTTTTTTATAATTTAAAATTGCTTACTTGATTTAATTTTTATTTAATTAGATTATATTTTCAAATCTTGAGTAATTATGATAGCTTTAATTTTGCTTAATTTATTTAATTTATTGATAAATTAACCTTTTGTAATTTAACTCAAGAGTTAATTAGATTATGTGTTGTTTTCAAGTAATAGTAATTTTTTTCAGATTGTGAATTTTGATTATAAATTTTCAATTTGAAAATAAATTTTTATATTTAAAGTTTTCACAATAGCGTTTCATTTACTAACACCAGTGAATAGGATTAATTGTGTGCATAAGGCATAGTGATAAAAATGCTTTCTTCCTTTAGTTTTGCTGAAGTGAATTAAGACCAGGAAAAAGTTAAAGTTGTTTGTCCTTTTACTTTAGTATATTTCTTGTTTAAATGTTGATACCTCACACTTGTTTTGATAAGTTTAGTCTGATTTTTCACGTAATTAGTAAACTTGTTAAGGGATCACTGTAATTTTAGAGTATTTAGTCGTAATTTTATTGTTATGAGAGTTCAGGTATCTGGCTGAAGTGAGATAAATTTTTTATATTCTATTTAATTTTTTGAATTGGAAATTTCGTGATATATATTTTGATCAAAACTAGGATATATTAATATATATATATGCATATGATATATATTATATATATTTATATTATATATACTTTATATATGATATATATATATATATATATATATATATATATATATATATATATATATATATGATATATATATATATATATATATATATATATATATATATATATATATATATATATATATATATATATATTATATATATATATATATATATATATATATATATATATAACCATTATGATTTTAATTTTTATACAACATTGTAGAGGTATGTTTCACATATCGTCACGTAATGCCTCTGCACTAATGTATTTCTTTTTTTACTTAACAATTAAATCGAAGCACATTTTTTATATCAAGATGAAGGATACTATAAGGACTTTTATTAGATATATAAAAAAATTCGAGTGCAGCATGGTCAGCCCATTAAGTCCTGTTTTAGACAATTTATACATGAAATATTTTTAAACTGTAATAATAAATGTAATAAAACCTAAAGACATGTTATGGATGAGATATGTAGATGATATCAACAATTTGGGATAATAAGTGGGGCAATTTCAATGAATTTCTTTCAAAATTAAATGTATTAGTACATAGTATCAAATTTAAAGTTGAATGGGAAACAGACAACAAAATTTTTTTTCTTGACCTTTTAATAATTAGAGACACGACAGAATACAAATTTACCATATACAGAAAACCAACTTTCTCTGTGCTCATACTTCCATTTTTATAGCTTTCATGACATCTCTATTAAGGATGGCGTAGCCAGCAATTTATTCTTAAGAGGCAATTCATGGGGTCCCCAGATTTCCTGGAAAAGGAAATTGAACTAATCCGTTAGCAGCTGTCATCTCTAAAGTACCCTGACCATACAACTGAAAAAGCTATCCACAAAGCAAAAACTATTTTTTACCATCCCCCTCATAACAAGACCAGAGAGACGCCCAACAACAAAATAAAAACCCCACACCTGGACAGGATTAAGACGTTGACACAGACACTTGGAAACTCTAACCCTTTTGGTTTTACCTACCCAAATACCTTAGCCAAATCCCTGATTAACGTCCAACAAAAGCCAGTCCCCAAAGACACAGGAGTTTACGAAATCCCTTGCCTCGATTGTGACCAATCTTATATTGGCTTTAAAGGCAAATCATTCCCTTAGAGACTGATAAAACATAATGTTCAGTTAGGTATTTTTAGCCACCTAAACAACCATAATCACAGAATAAACTGGAATATGTCTCGTATAATTTATAGCAACAATTGTCAGTTCAGAAGCCAGATGGTGGAATCAGATTTGATTAAACAAAGAAACACCATGAATCTTTCAAGAGGTGCATAGGGTTCAGATATTACAGGTAAAATCTTCCTCCAACCAGTGATTAAGAAGATTAAAGAGAAATTGTCACCTGGAGTGATGTAACGGCTGACCTATGGACCTTCTGGTAAAAATATTGCTTTTCTGTAACTTTTCTCATTCACTATTTGCATGAGGAGAGAGACACTTTGGTCCCTGAAATATAGCCTTTATTCTCAACATTTTGGCATTTTTATGGGTTTATATATATATATATATATATATATATATATATATATATATATATATATATATATATATATATATATATATATATATATATATATATATATATATATATATATATATATATATATATATATATATATATATATATATATATATATATTTATATAAGATAAAAAGGCCCTGCATAAAACACTATTTGAACATTGTAACCATATATTTATGTTCACTGTGGAAAAATATGGACAGATGAATTATTATAAGGGTATATATACAAAGCATATATAGGTATTATATATTAAGTCTCCAATGGTATGCAGGTGACCGTTTCCTAAGAATGAGGAGTGTAAACTGTTAATTCCTAGTGGTTTTCGGCCCATTAACTCCCGTTTGCCGACGATTCTGGTGGTCGTGTGCCCTGGAACACCTTCTTCAGAAAAAAGGTCTGAGGATTAAAACGTATATGATTTTCAATGTCCTCCTGACAAGTTCATATTGTTGGTTTGATTGATGATAGCAGATTCAGCATCTTTCTTTTGTACGGACAGCTACTTTTGAAAACCAGCTATTCCAGTTTATGATATGGCCTGTATTTTTGATATAATGGAAAATCCCCGAACTCTCCTGGCTAAGAACGTACTGATCTTTTGTGCTCTGTTATTCTTTGCGAAAGCGATCTACCTGTCTCTCCCACATAAATGTTATTACAATTGCTACACGGTATCTTGTAAACTCCGGCTTCTTCCCCTTTGTTATTTAAGTATACGTTAATGAGCAAGCTCCCAATGGATTTGGGATAATGGAAAATAAAGGGATTGTTAGACCTGAGTTGTTCGGTTGCTTTTTGGATGTTTTCGTTGTACGGAAGCTTTATTTTGTTGTTAAAATCTATTTGTCTGTTGTGAGTGGGACCTCTATAGTATATTTTATTCGCTTTGTTATATAGCCCTCTCGATAATGTATATTGGATAGAGCAGTTGCGTTATAAATGTTGGCGGATCGTGTTGAATTCTTTATCTAGGTACCCATTTGAACATATCCTAAGTCCTCTGAGGAATAAGTTGCACCCTATACCATGATCTTTACGGAGACGTCGTATATAGCTTAAGAAATGAATGAAATAGCGAAGGTGGGTTTTATATACTGTAAATGCATATCTGTTCTGTTCTCTATATGATTAGATCTAGGAACAGCAGTTTTCCGTCCTTTTCCATTCCGTTTTAGTTTTTATATGGTCGGAACTAAGAATTTAGTCTATTAAAAATAAAAAAAATCTCCCCAGCTATTGTTCCAGAAAGTAAAAATATCATCTACGTATGGTAAGCCAAATCATATTATGAGGGTTTGATAGATGACAAAAAGTTTTGAAATATTCCGTGTACAAGTTGCTAAAAGAGGTGATAGGGGACTGCCCATGCTTAATAAAATTTTTGTTTATAAAAATTACATTGAAAGAGAACACATTGTTAGTTACACACAGGTTGATAAGTTTGAGGGTTTTATATATGCCAAGAGGAAAATGGTCTTCATATGGTTGTAACTTCCTCTTTAAGAAAGACAACGTGTCGGCGATCAGGACTTTGGTAAATAATGACTTGACGTCGAGGCTGAGCAATTTGATGTTATTTGAGATGTTTAAACCCTCAAACTTATCAACCTGTGTGTAACTAACAACGTGTTCTCTTTCAATGGTAATGGTAAACGAAAAAAATTTGGCTGTTGCATGGGCAGTCCCCTATCACCTCTTTTAGCAAACTTGTACATGGAATATTTCAAAATGGAAATTTTGTCATCTTTCAAACCCTGTTATATGATCTGGCTTAGATACATAGATGATATTTTTACTTTCTGGGACAATAGCTGGGGAGACTTTACTGTATTTTTTAACAGACTAAATTTGCTAGTTCCGACCATAAAATTTAAAACGGAATGGGAAAAGGACGGAAAAATGCCGTTCCTAGATGTACTGATCATAAGAGAACAGAACAGATATGCATTTACAGTATATAGAAAACCCACCTTCGCTGTCTCCTACATTCATTTTTTAAGCTACAACGACGTCTCCGTAAAGATCATGGTAGGGTGCAACTTATTCCTCAAATGGGTACCTAGATAAAAAATTCAACACGATCCGCCAACACCTAACACAACTGCTCTATCCATCTCACATTATCGAGAGGGTAATTAACAAAGCAAATAAAATATACTATAGAGGTCCCACTCACAACAGACAAATAGATTTTAACAACAAAATAAAGCTTCTGTACAACGAAAACATCTTAAATAACAAAGGGGAAGAAGCCGGAGTTTACAAGATACCGTGTAGCAATTGTAATGACATTTACATGGGAGAGACAGCTAGATTGCTTTCGCAAAGAATAACAGAGCACAAAAGATCAGTACGTTACGCTTCGGAGAGTTCGGGGATTTTCCTACATATCAGAAATACAGGCCATATCATAAACTGGAGTTGGGGGGGAGCTGGTTTTCAAAAGTAGCTGTCCATACAAAAGAAAGATGCTGGAATCTGCTATCATCAATGAAACCAACAATATGAACTTGTCAGGAGGACATTGAAAATCAGACGACATCGACACTTTAATCCTCAGACCGCTTCTGAAGAAGGTGTTCCAGGGCACACGACCACCAGAATCGTCGGCAAACGGGAGTTAATGGGCCGAAAACCACTAGGGAACAGTTTACACTCCTCCTTCTTAGGAAACGGTCACCTGCATACCATCGGAGACTTAATGCCAAACCTATATATGCTTTGTATATATACTCTTGTAACATATTCATATCTATACCATATATTGCAATTTCCAGTCT
Organism: Macrobrachium rosenbergii; assembly: GCF_040412425.1. Taxonomy (NCBI): domain Eukaryota; kingdom Metazoa; phylum Arthropoda; class Malacostraca; order Decapoda; family Palaemonidae; genus Macrobrachium; species Macrobrachium rosenbergii. The sequence continues at coordinate 35,495,930 of NC_089766.1, forward strand.
TCATATTATACTGTAGCCAGTCTGTATATATATATATAATATATATATATATATATAAATATATGTTATATATATTATATATTATATATATATATATTATACTATAGTATATATATATATATATATATATATATATATATATATATATATATATATATATATATATATATATATATATATATATATATATATGTATATGTGTGTGTGTGTGTGTGTGTGTGTGTGTGTGTGTGTGTGTGTTGTGTTGTACTGGTCACAACTGTGGTTTCCCTCTCTGGGGAGACTGTTCCCGAGGGTGTTACCAGCATGTATTCTGAGATAATTTCTCTAGTCTCATTACATCTCCACCACAGCTGCAACTCACCTCGGTTAACTATCACTTACGTCATTCCCTGTTTTCACTGTCCAGTGTTGATCTTGGGACTTTCAGCGTGTGTCTGTGACACAAGGTCCGAGATATTTCATTATCGATGTCCAAACCTAATTGATTTTTTCTTTCATTAAATTAATTTTAACCCTCCTAACACTGAACAGAATTAGAGACACTAAATGCTCAGTAATTACATCCTCTAACTTTTAAGAAACGTGTAAAAAGCTTTTAATAAGCTATAAAGGACACTGGCTAAATATTATGAACCACTTTTGTTTCTAAGGATTCCAGAGAGAGAGAGAGAGAGAGAGAGAGAGAGAGAGAGAGAGAGAGAGAGAGAGAGAGAGAGAGAGAGAGATTATATGTTTGGACAGTTGATTTTTTAAACTCTTATTTCAACCTTGCATATGGTGAAATCTGCATACCCCAAATAAAAAGACAGATACAATTATCTTTCGAATAACCCTGAAGAGCAAAAAGTTCCGATCAAACTGTACTTCCACTAGAAAAACAACAAAAACAAAAATCATAAAACTAATATCTAAAAATCTTGATCTTCTCTACTTATTGAAAGAGTACTGGTTACGGTACTTTGAATTCCTCTAAGGCAGTCACTGTGACAAAACTCGAAAAAAAAAAAAAAAAAAATCATTCTTTGGCGTCAGTAACAGCAGTTTTTATATCCACACCTAAGGGGAGCGAACGGGAGGTGGGCCATTCCAAATAAATATGTCGAGATAATATCTAAGAACAATGATTTTCAAAACAGTGGAAAGTTATTTGTGCATATATTGTTGACAGGGGAAATACTAAATTTTCAACTTTTACAGAAAAGTATTTTTTTAACATTCTTTTACTATCAAAGTTGTATCCCTGGATATATTGCCCTTGAAGACTGTACATCAGAGACTATAAAAAAAGATTATGATCCTACAGTGACTAAGGATACTCCATGAAATTTATTTCGAGGTATAAATTTACAATGGTCCACTTTTCTTAATGCAACTATTTTCAAGCAAAAATTAGCAACTACTCTCAGAGTAAACATTTTTAAATTATTTAAAATAAATTCTCTGTCTGTCTGTCTGCTCTGCTTGTGTGGGCTCAGTTCTCAAATAATCACTTTGAAAATCACACTTGAAATGAGTGAACGTACATCTTAGCTCTACTTTCGCCAAATAAGGCTCAGACATTTACCTATCGTATGTGTTACAAAACTCCAAACAAATAAGACGTTCTCCTGATTATAAAGAGAAGCACTTTCTGAAAACAGTATTCCACTGATTTTTCATTTTATATCAACTTTGGAAATTATTTTTCATCACTACTTCGTAGGTTACTGAATTTCGTTCATATCGTTTTTATTATCCACAAATGCATAAGGAAATGTTGCAAAATATACCTCTTAGATTTGCTTCATTTTTGTATATTATATTTAGTTTTTTTTTATTATACTTATAAAATCAGGTACCTTTGTTTTCTATTTACTTCAAGGACAATAATTTCCAAATTATCTTTTGCATTCATCCAAGCACCCAAAATAGGAAATAATTCAACAAAAAATGAAAACAATTAAGTGAAATAAGAAGATTCAAATATTTATGTATTTCACGAAGACAAACATTTTACCTGCTGTTGAGCAAAGATGTTGGGTTTTGAGAGGCTGGGATATTAAAGGGCAAATAAAACCATAGTACAGGAGCGTGAGACAAGAGGGAAAAAATATCCACTATCATCTTGGTGAAAGGAAGCAAAAATTCAGATTCATCCAATTTGATCAAATGAGATGCAGGAACAAAATATCGCCTTGGCAGAAATCCGTGAATTATCTACACCTTTCAAGCAAGTAAATAAGAGAGCATGAAATAATTCACATTTTGGATGAGAAGGTACAGTTTTCCGTGCTAGAAGAAAACATCAATTGTCTCATAAAGAACTAGGCTGAATTCTAAAGGGAAATATAAACTACAGAGGAAAGAGCATCCTAATCATCAGAGTCTGCCTTTGGCAGGCTTCAACATGAAATTTTGATTTTTCATTTTCATGCCAAAGGACAAATGCATATATGGAACGAAGGTTGTCTGAAACAAAATCGCAAAGTTTCATAAAAGCTGGAAGTTGAAAAATGATGCCATTTGTCAAGGTTAAGTATGAGCGAATTCATTGACTATACTGAAGAACATCTCAGCGGTTTTGCTATAGGACTAAATTTTTGGCCCACTAAAAAAGCTGATCATATTGTCATCATTTTGTTCTCATATTGTAGGTGAATACTGCTAGTTTCATGTCCTGAAATTCTAGATTAATCTGCCAATTTAAAACACAAATTAACGACTTAAAAAAAAAAAAAACAAGCGGTGAGTCCCTCTCACACAACAGAATACAAATTTACCGTATATAGAAAACCAACTTTTTCAGTTACATACATACACTATTTTAGTTATCATGACAGATCTATCAAGATCGGCATAGCCATCAACTTATTCTTAATAGCCTTACGGATTTGCTCCCCGGATTTTCTAGAAAAGTAATTTGAACTCATCCGTAGGCAGCTGTCATATCTTTGAAATACCCTGACCATATAATTCAGAGAGCAATCCATAAAGCTTACACAATATTCTATCGTTCCCAGCAAAACAAGACTAGAGAGACGCCAAACAATTCAAATTAAAATCCCACACCTGGACAGGATTAAGACGTTGACACAGACTCTTGTAAACTTGTAACCCTTTTGCTTTTACCTACCCAAATATCTTAGCCAAATCCCTGATTAACGTCCAACAAAAGTCAGTCCCCAAAGGCACAGGGGTACAGTATTTGAAATACCTTGCCTCGACTGTGACAAATCGTATATCGGTTTTACTGATAAATCACTCCCCCAGAGATTAATACAACATAAAAGATCAGTACGGCATGGTCGACAGATCCCAGCTGTTTTTAACCATATAAATAACCATAACCACAGGATAAACTGAAATGCGTCTCGTACAATTTATAGCAGCAATTTTCAGTTCAAAAGCCAGATGATGGAATCAGCCCTGATTAAACAAAGAAATACGATGAATCTATCAAAAGGATCATGGGACTCAGATATTATAGATAAAATCTTCCTCCAACCAGCAATTAAGAAGATTAAGAAGCTATCAACTGGAGTGACGTAACGGATGACCTCTGGATTTCTTGGTATAAATAACACCTGTCTGTATTCCTTACTTCATTCACATATTTGCCAGTAGAGGGAGATAGTTTGGTTTCTGAAATATTGCAATAACTTTTTAACTTTTAGCATTTTTAAAGGCTCCTATTATTAGATGGGGTTCTGTTTTAACAGAAAATAATTTCATAGACTATATATACACACACACACACACACACACACACACACACACACACACACACATATATATATATATATATATATATATATATATATATATATATATATATATATATATATATATATATATATATATATATATATATATATATATATATATATATATATATATATATATATATATATATATATATATATATATATATATATATATATATATATATATATATATATATATATATATATATATATATATATATATATATATATATATATATATATATATATATATATATATATATATATATATATATATATATATATATATATATATATATATATATATATATATATATATATATATATATATATATCCGGATATATAAATATCATTTTGCAGTGATATATATATATATGGTGTGTATATATATGTGATATATATATATATCAAGAAGAATAATATATCAAGACTGAATATATATATATATATATATATATATATATTATATATATAATTGGCATATATATATATATAATCAAATTAATATATTTGTCTGATGTGTGTGTGTAATCTCATTGTGTGTGTTCCTGTGTGTGTATCATTAAATCACATCACCGTGATTCATATACAATCAGTAAGCTACAGACGTTCTTTAATATCCAATTCGCTCTACTTGGAATATCCCCGATAATAATATATTTTCATATGATACCGAAGGGGATTTTTTAGTTGATAATAAGTTCGTCGTCCAGTGGGCTCGAACCAGCAAAGGACAAGAACTTAGGACACAGTAGACACACACACACACACACACACACATGTGTGTGTGTGTGTACATATATATATATATATATATATATATATATATATATATATATATATATATATATATATATATATATATATATATATATATATATATATATATATATATATATATATATATATATATATATATATATATATATATATATATATATATATATATATATATATATATATATATATATATATATATATATATATATATATATATATATATATATATATATATATATATATATATATATATATATATATATATATATATATATATATATATATATATATATATATATATATATATATATAGAGGAGAGAGAGATAATATATATATATATATATATATATATATGATATATGGACTTATGCCAGCGGAAGAGTCAATTTGATTGTTCGAAATCCAATTCCGTGAAAAACTTGGTAATGCTTGGTGTAAAGATTTCCAGTCCTGAAGTGATGACACTGCTCCTGAATTTTCATTTCCACTGATGTATACACACATACACACACACACACACACACACACACACACACACACACATGCATATATATATATATATATATATATATATATATATATATATATATATATATATATATATTATATATATATATAATTTATATATATATATATATATATATATATATATATATATATATATATATTATGGAGCATATCTTGTGTATTGTCATATATGTGATCTTATGTTCAAATATATATGCTGAAATAGCGTTAGTTAGGTGATTAAACGCTGCATATATTGAGAGTTATTTCAGGCTGAGATAGACTGGATCGTTGTTCATTGTATATATCAAATTTTAGTATAAAATTGGAATTATACCTTCTATAGTGGATAAGGCATATATAAACATTGTGTGTGAATTCCATTCATTAGTTGCCTAATGTCTTCAGGAAGGTAGGCATGTGTTATTAGAGTGATGTTTCCATTCTTATTATAATAACTAGAGATTCTCTTGTTCTGAAATATGTAATGATAAATATTAGTTTAACCTTGTAATTCCATTTGTCTCTAATTATCATTTAATAGTTTTAAAATAAAAACAATTCACCCATAGATGTGATCTGCATCTAAATAGACACTCAGAGACCAAAAGCGTTGTGGAAAGAGAGACACACACACTCTCTCTCTCTCTATCGCTATATACATATCGCTCTATTATACACACATATTTTGGTAGATATATGGTCATATATATATTTATATATTTAATATATATATAGTATATAATGTGTGTGACTGAACAGTGTATTTTATTATGTGTATGTGGATTTCGCCTGGTTAAAAACACGGAAGAGTAAACAATTGTGATTTCTAGAAAAGAAAAATATTTAGAGAGTTAGATGAAAGATACTTTTCATTTTTTTAATATTTTTCGTGTTATATGATGCTTTATCTTGAAGATTTTCTTTTATACATATATGAATGATTGTCTATTGCCTTAATTTTTGCTTTACATTTTTTGATATTTAATCTTTTCCTGATTATTTCTGTCATCCACATTTTTATATGATTGATTTATTTGCCTTATTTTGTTTAATACGGGGATTAATTTACATACATTATATTTCCTTTCAATCAAGTTTTGTTATTTAACAATTTAAATCTTTCTTGAATATACTGCTCCTGAATAAATTAATTTATACTGATTTAATACTGATATATAATATATATTTAATATATATATATATATATATCTGAGACTGTTAAATGTCATGTATATATATATATAAATTTTTGTATTTAAAATATTATATCAGAGTTTCATTCATTGACCCACCAGTAATTTTGATTTGAATTAGAGATAGAATTAAGTTGTTTTCCTTCAAGTAATTTGAGTTGAAATTCAATTCTGTTACTAGAACTTTTATAATGTTTGGAGTGATGCCAAGATTTTACCTGATTTTGCTTTATTTCATTGATTGATAAGTTTTATATCTCACTGGGCCTTTATAGAAATCAGTCGTCTTTTATGTGTGATGAGGGTTCAAAAGTCTGGCTTTTGTGAAATTTTATAATTGTAATAAATGGTATTTATCAGCACTTAGATACCAGGTTTGGATTTATATAGACACTGACACCTATGTATATAAAATTTTATAGACTACACACACATATATAAATGGTGCACTTATTCTCATTAGATATATATTAAAATATATATATATTCATATATATATATATATATATATATATATATATATATATATATATATATATATATATATATATATATATATATATATACATATATATATATATATATATATATATATCATATATATATATATATATATATATATATATATTTTTATATAAATCTCGTGGGCTATATATATATAAGTAGCGCGAATTTGATATTAAACGACGTATGTATATATATGATTGTTTAAATATGTATAAATATATATATATATATATATATATATATATATATATATATATATATATATATATATATATATATATATATATATATATATATATATATATATGGCTGTGTGGTTTAAGGCGTCACTGTAGTCCTGAGTTCGATCTTACGAGACGACGAACTTATTATCAACTAAAAAATTCGCCTTCGGGTAACATATATGAAAATGTATTATTTCTGAGGTAGAGCGAATTGGATATTAAGGGAGATTTGTAGCTTAATGCTTGCATATGAATCACGTTGATGTGACAAAATTTATTCATAATATGGCTGCGTGCGACAAACGCACAACACAGTTAACATGGTATAGGAAGGTTGATATCGATTCTAATTACAAATACCTGATTTTGTAATGTGTTGTGTGTGTGTTTGTCTGTGTGTGGGGATGGGGCGTTTGTGTGTAGGTATGTATGTATGACTGCATTATAATGTAGTCCACAAACGATAAAATTTGAAAACCACATTTCTGAACTGACAATACCACTACAGCCCTTACCTCTGATGGATATGGTAAGGAGGTGGGATTGTGCAGGTGAAGAATAACGTTTGGAATAGTAGGCAATGACCTGATTCTGAATAACGAAAGAAGTCAAAGCTACGCCACTTTAATATTCATACAGGAGGCAGAGCAACAAAGAAAAGATTCTTCAAGAACAATGTTAAGAATAAGTAACATCACGAATGAACGACTTTACACGAGGCACCACCTTTCTTTTTCCAAAGGGAATGTTTCTCCAAGATTAATTGGAAGCCGCCACTTGGGATGAGTATGTGCCTTTCTTATCTCCTTTTTCCTTTGTGACGTGAAGACGTCGTATATATATATATATATATATATATATATATATATATATATATATATATATATATATATATATATATATATATATATATATTTTTTCATATATATATATAATATGATATGTCATTGTATATATTATATATAATATAGAATTATATAAATTTTGTAAGTGATAAATAATGATGGCGCGGTGGTAACAAGTCTACTGGAGTCGCTGAATAGGTCCGTATATCATATATATATATAATTCATTTATCACTTATATAAATTCCTTCGGTGATAATTCTATATATATATTAAGCGATATAGCTATATATATATATATATATATATATATATATATATATATATATATATATATATATATATATATATATATATATATATATATATATATATATATATAACACACATGTGTATGTGTGTGTTGTGTGTGTGTGTGTGTTTGTGAGCGTGTATAATGGTTACCAATAATTATTGCAATATTCTCCCTGTAAATCTACGCAATAAATTAAAGAATTATTGGGAATAAAACCATCCCATAATCACAGTAAACCAAATATGCTCTAACGTAGCAACCTTTTCCAACTGAAAGTTTAAACATGTAATTAATTTTTACAAGTTTTCGGAAAATTTTTTTAAAACGCCATATCAACTTTGCAACTCCGGAATGAAGTTTTAATAACTGAGTCTTATGAGGGCAGGAGAAACCTTCATTCTGGATAAAGAGAACTACAAATAAGACCTAGTATCTATTATACGATTATAGAGAAATTAGAAACGAAGAAAAAATATGACCGCTGCCAGCTTTGCACATCAAAAATCTCGCCCTCGAAAGTAACAAGAAGCATTTTGATTTCTTAGAATCCTTGAGGATAACCAACACTTTTCTCCCCTTTTTCCTTGGCCTCTCCAAAATGCAAAAGTATAGAATCCCTCTTTGCCTCGTTATACAAGTCAGGGGTTCCGTCAGGTAAGACAAAATGTCGAATGAATTGTAGACTTGCTATGAGTTTTTCTATGGAACTATTCTTTGCACACGTCGTAGACAAGGAGGGATTCACTATTTAATCTAAATAAACCTTTAACAGCATCGACTTCTTAGTCAGGAAATGTTATTACTGTTCACTGAGGTCTCTATTAACTATGCGACGACTTTTCTAAACAAGAAAAGGAAACAAAGTTAATTTGCCTATTGCCCTTGAAAAACCTATCGAAGTTATTATTCTTTAGGTAACTACTATATTTTAATATAATTTTTCAAATACCAATTACAACCAAGAAACAGGCTATAATATGGACGGTCTCCTCTCCTAGCTAATAGTGAATCGTCACGTGGAACAGACTGATTGAGGATGGTTAAGTTTTAAGTAATTTTATTCAAACTCAAAGAACTGGTCAGGACTAATGATTTGAGAACTTAATTGAAAGCGCCCATCAAGTTGCCATTTCTTGATATTCAAATCATTACAAAACTGTGACAGTATTATGCCTTTTTTATCTATATAAAGACAACGTTCACATTATCTTACACCATCATTCTACAACGTCATGATGTCGTGATTTCTTACTATCTTTTTCTAAGAAGTACATTGTAATAGTTTAAAACAGTTTGTCTACTCTGGCTTCAGCGAAACGAATAAATTTTCCTACAGAGGTTCCCCTAAAATTGTATAAATAGACTTTAACAACTAAATAAAATTCCAGTTTGTTGAAAGATGCTTTTTAAGAATGTCTGTCCACACAAGACAAAATCTTTCATCATCTATATCAACAATATAAAAATTTTATTTTTAACTTGAATGTGGCTTGTGTAGAAAATTAAGTTTGCAACCTTAAAGTTACCCAACTTCTTTTGTGATATTTTTTTAGCAATTTCTTTTTCCTTGTGAAAAATTTAAGCTTCTTAATTGCCTCTGAGTTAGAAAGATTCTCCTTTGTTAGTTTTAAAGATCAGAAAACTGATGCAAAAGGCGCATTCAAAAACTATCTAAGCAGATTTTCTGTTGAAAGATATCACTTCGAGAAGAAAGATTATTTTAACGAAACGTTTTTGTTCTGGAGTTTAGTCAGAGATTTTTGTGCCACTGAATGAATCTCGTTTGGATTTCCTTTAACAGAGCCAAAGGCGAAATTTCTTGGTATCTGGTCTATCTGCTAGTATCTAGCTATTTCTTCTGAGAACCAATAAAGAAATATTTTTCTTGACAAAGAGAGGATTAAACCCTTACCAAAATAACTATAATAAAGAATAACATAATATAAAAATATGGAAATCTAATGAACAGATTATTAAAGGAATTCCATAAAAAAACGAAAGCGGAAATTAATCTTTTTCCAAGTTTCCGATAATGTTAGATGTACTGGTGATATATACAATTACAGGTACAATTGTAAAAGTGACTATGAACACATCTTTGCTCCTCCCTTATCTGTCAATGTGTGCCTGACCAGATCTGAATGAAATTGTAATGGAAACATTCACTTGTTTTCTTTTTACACACTATATACTTTGGCGTTTTTCACAGCGAAAAAGACAAAAACAAATCACCAAATCGTCATGCAGAACCACTGGAAGTGATATAATCTACTTAGATCCCTTTTGGAAGTTTTCCTCAACTTTAAATCAGAGTGGGTTCATTAGGTTTTACGTAGTTCTGATAAAAGACAGACTGACAGACAGACAGATCGCAAAACAATAAGATTCTCGATGGAGGTGAAACAGACTTGAAGTCTCGACAATCTCATCTCCGAAAGGATTTTAACACCCGACAGATTCATGGTGCATGACATTTGGGTCGTCATGAGCCACTAGGTAAGATGGGTCTCTAATTTTTAACCCATAAGTTCAAAAGTCTTTCACAAAAGATGCAAATGGAATTTTACCAGGGAAATCCTCTTAAAGCCAGCCAGATGGATTTATTTTTCTTCTAAACAATGCGATAAGGTAAAATTAAGTAATAAAACTTTAATTTTCATGATAAACATTTCGTTTGAACTTTTTCACGACTAAAGATACGAAGGTATGTGTATTCTAGGACTACCTAACTCCCCCTCTCCCCTCTCTCTCTCTCTCTCTCTCTCTCTCTCTCTCTCTCTCTCTCTCTCTCTCTCTCTTAAATGAGTGGCTATAGTCCTCTTCAGGCAATATCAGTTGCTTTATTTTCAAGGCAATCATTGTGAAGCAGCACTAGGAATAATTGAAGTGTGAAGACATCAATCTATCGACGTGCATCATAGACACCTTTTATGTGTCCAGTCAACAGCGAATTAAAATGAACCAAGAACCAATAAAAAGTAGATCTGTCTGAAAAACTGTACGTGATGGTAAGTGCCAAAAGTAACTTTTACCAGTATGGAGGAAGTACGGGTATATTAGATGTCAAAACAAAGTCAATATTTAGAATAACCTATATTTATAGGCAGCATTATTTTTTACAAAACCACGTGACTGATAATAGATTTTTCGTCGATTTTTAACATTTGCATTTTTCCAATCTTACTGCTTGATTAGATGACATTTGTCATATTATCTACTGACTTAGAAATTCTATAATTACAAAGAAATCAAATAACGACTTACGTTGCTAAATATGATAGCATTGATGATGGAATATCAAATGTTTTACTGTAAAGTAAGGGAAATGCAGACTATCGTTTCCCTCATTCTTTGATGCTAAACCTATGACAGTAAAAGCAAATCAAGAATGATCAAAATACATTAAATTCCATTAAACCTGCAATGCCGATGATTTGTTTTTTGCGAAAAATTCTAGAAAATTTAATGCATTTCATATAATTGCAAACCGTTTTCATGTATGAAACTTATCTTACGCAGCGAGTGATATTAAAATGCATTGATACCAGGTGCCGCACGGCGATGCTGATTTCACAATAATATGGAAAAAAACTGTTGGATTTTAATAACTTTTATTCATAGATATATCAGCCTTGTCCAATGTGTGTATACCAATTTAAATGAGAGAATATTTTCCAACAGCAAAGGAAATAATGTCATGGCAGATCAAACTAACATTTAGGTTTCGTAAGAAAAGGCTACCACTGTAATCACTTAATATCTAATTAACCGAAATAAAATAAATTCAGTTTTCAACTGAAATCCCCAGTTCAAAGCAAAATTGTTAGTCCAAAATCTTAAATGTGACCCAGTTTAGGTCTGGTTATGAGACACCTCAAGATGTAGGCCTCAGTGAGGCCTATATATATATATATATATATATATATATATATATATATATATATATATATATATATATATATATATATATATATATATACATATATATATATATATATATATATATATATATATAACTAGTAACATTAATAAATATATATAGAAATCATCAAAATTAATATAAATAAAGATAATCTAATAATTTATGTAAAAAAATAAGAAGCAATGATATAAATAAAATTAAATATTTTAAGTTATTCCCAAAGTATGGCATATTTTATATGAGACACCATAATTAAAACTTAATATTTCTGAAGATAAAAAGCAATGCCTGTATAAGCGATAGGTATTTTAGCTTTTACGTCAGATTTTCTGATCTTAATCTTTCTTTCTATTTCACCCATTTATCTTTGTTGTCTTAACTTGCATTTTTCATTAAAACAATCTGTTGTTCATTTAAGAAAGTGATCCCAAATCGTGTTTGAGTGAACTTTAATTTTCCTTTTTTTATTGCATATTGTTCGGAAAATCCATCAAAGGATTTGGTTCGTTGAGAATAATAAGACGATAATTTTTCTTCTCTCGTTCATTTTGAGACTTTTATATGAATTTCTTTGGAACCACATTCAAACAATGGAACTCTCATCTAGTCATACTCCCCTGACATAACTCAATTTCCGCTTCCGAATCTGTAAATATTACTTTTTAAAGTGGGTTGGTTTGTCTCCTAGTTTCTGTTCTATATGGTCATGTTCGGCCATTGACAGTTCTTTTTCATTTTTTATTTGATTTTTGTAAAGATGCCTAAAGTTTAAAAGGGGAGACGAATCTGATACAAAGGAAAGAAATAAAATGGATGTTATAAGGTATCCAATACACACAGAGAGAGAGGTTGAGAGAGATTTAGAGAGAGAGAGAGAGAGAGAGAGAGAGAGAGAGAGAGAGAGAGAGAGAGAGAGAGATTGTAACAATAGTTATATCTAGTAGTCACGCACACAGATAAACGCCTTTTGGAATGAACAACAGATATAACCAGATGAGACTGTTCCATTCTGTAGATAAAACAATAAGAGAGAATAATAAAACCCAGAAAGTTAAAGTTCTCTAGTATTTTCCAACTTATTATTCGCTCGTTATCTTCCCATGATGTTCTTGTCCCACCTGCATGTAACGAAGGCAATTAGAAATTGACCATCAGGCAACATGATTGTTATATAAGTTGATGATTTTCTTTGCTGGCTCGAAGATAATGGGATTGCAGTCCCTTCGGAATCCTTCCATTCGTCAGTGATTATCAAGTTGGAAATATGACAATACGTTGTTGGTTCTAATTAGTGCTTCCTTCATAAAGCGTTTCGCCGTCAGGGATAGATGTTCTTTCATTTAGCTGAAATCATAATACGTTTTTTTCTGATTTTACTTTTTTTTTGTAACATTTTTTTATTGAGAGCACTGTCTCAGAATCTGTACTAGCTTTGGTAATATACAGAAAACATCGCTGGTATAAATCTAATTTCGTTTAGATAAAAGTCAGGTAATTGAAATAACCCCACTCCTCTAAGACTCGCTTATCATTTGTAATATCAGTGGCACAACGCTTACCATGATAAGCACGTACTTTAAAACAAAAGAACCCTATTATGCATCCGGAGACGTAAGACATCTTATAAGTAGGAAGAGTACACAACCTGAAATGTTGTCTTTGGGTGACTTGAGAACAGTATTGATATTTGGGGAAAACTCTAAGGTATGCAATTAAATGTCTTAAAAGTAATGTCCTTTGGTGCAGTTGCTCTCAGGTTCCATACTTTTATACTTGTGTGGCCCAGTGGATAACGCCCTTGCTAAGATCCACCTGAGAGACTAAATGATCCAACAAACAAAGTCATAAATTTATATAAATGTTCCACACGTGTTTTGTGTTTTGATGATTTCTATCTTACCTTAAAAGGATCACTGTGAAGGGATAATTCGAATGAAATGTTGTCTATTGGGTCATTGCTGAGTCGGGAAGTTGGGGAAACTCGCTGGTATGCAAGCAAATAGGCTTGCCCAGGTAATTCCTATTGCTCTCAGGTTCCAACTTCTTTTTGACTTTGTGTGGCCCATGAAACATATAACGCCCTGCTTTCCACCTGAGATGCCTGGGTTAAATCCAAAATCAATTAGTCAGAAATTTATTTATTTGTTCCATACGTAATTTCTATGTTGATGATTTCTATCTTATTCACTCAGAAGGATAATTCTGAATGAAATGTAAATGTCTATTGGGTCATTTTATGAATCGGAATTTTGGGGAAAACATCTGGTATGCAAAGTTAGGTTGCCCAGGTAATTCAACTAAGTTGCTCAGGTTCCAACTTCTTTAGACTCTGATTACTTCAGTGGATAATCGCCTTGCTTTCCACCTGAGAGACCTGGGTTGATCGACGTGAGTCAGAAATTTATTTCTGTTCCACACGTGATTGTGTGTTGATGATTTCTATCTTAATCACTTACAGAAGGATAATCTCGAATGAAATGTTGTCTATTGAGTCATTACTTGATGTCCACAAGTTGGGAAAAAAATTTCTATAACTATGCAAGCAGTTAGCTTGCCCAAAAATTCCTTAGTGCAGTTGCTCTCAGGTTCCAACTTCTTTTAGACTTGTGTGGCCCAGTGGATAACGCCCTTGCTTTCCACCTGAGACCTGGGTTCGATCCCAAGTGAGTCAGAAATTTATTTCTGTTCCACACGTGATTGTGTGTTGATGATTTCATCTTATTCACTCTAGAAGTTTTATAATTCGAATGAAATGTTGTCTATTGGGTCATTGCTGAGTCGGGAAGTTGGGGAAAACTTCGCTGGTATGCAAGCAGTTAGCTTGCCCAGGTAATTCCTTGATGCAGTTGCTCTCAGGTTCCAACTTTGCACCAGACTTGTGTGGCCCAGTGGATAACGCCCTTTGGTTTCCACCTGAGAGACCTGGTTGATCGTACGTGAGTCAGAAAAACATTTCTGTTCCACACGTGATTGTGTGTTGATGATTTCAATCTTAATCACTCCCATGGAAAATTCTATAATAAATGAAATGTTGAACTGTTGGGTATTGCTGAGTCGGGAAGTTGGGGAAAACTCGCTGGTATGCAAGCAGTTATCTTGCCCAGGTAATTTATTTGCAGTTGCTCTCAGGTTCCAACTTCTTTGACTTGTGTGGCTATGGATAACACCCTGCTTTCCACCTGAGAGACCAGGGCTGATCCTGACGTGAGTTAGAAATTTATATATATATATATAATTATATATATATATATGGGCATATATATATTTTATATTATATATATATATATATATATATAAATATATATCTGAAATATATATATATATATATTATAATATACACACACAAAAGTCAAACATACACACCATTGTTGGAAAACTAGATATATTATATATATATATAAATAATTATATATATATAATCATATATATATTATATATATATATACTATAATTAGTTATTTGGGGTATATATATATATATATATAAAAGATAAGTATATATAGACATATACAAAATACTAACAGCAACAATACAGATATTATTATAAATAATATTAGTAAGAAAACTAAATAATCATGTTAGAAAACAATTTATGTAAGAAAATAAGAAGCAACAAAATAAATAAAATGGGATATTTAAGATATTCCCAAAGTATGGTTAAATTTTACATTTTGTGAACACCACAACTAAAACTTAATATTTCTGAAGATAAAAAGCAATGCCTGTATAAGCGATAAGTATGTTAGCTTAAACGTCAGATTTTAAGATCTTAATCTTTTAATCTATTTTACCCATTTATCTTTGTTTTCTGAACTTGCATTTTTCATTAAAACAATATGTTTTCCATTTAAGAAAGTGATCCCAAATCCTGTTTTTAAACTTTAATCTTCCTTTTTTATTGGATATTGTTCGGAAAATCCATCAAAAGATTTGAAATCGTTTTACAGTTGAGAATAAAAAGACGATAATTTTTCTTCTGCCGTTTTATATTTCCTTTCTTTGGAACCACTTTCAAAAATGGAAAACGTAATCTAGTCATACAAATGACATAACCCAAATTCCGTTTTCGAATCTGTAAATGATTACTTTTAAAGTGGGTTGGTTTGTCTCCCAGTTTCTGTTCTATATGGTCAAAGACATCTGTCGTTGACACTTCTTTTTTCTTTTTATTTGATTTTTATAAAAAGATGTAAAATGCCTAAAGTTTAAAGGAGACGAATCTGATACAAAGGAAAGGAATGGAATGGATGTTATATGTAAATACAATTAGAAAGAGAGAGAGAAAGAGAGAGAGAGAGAGAGAGAGAGAGAGAGAGAGAGAGAGAGAGAGAGAGAAAGAGATTGTAACAATAGATATATCTAGTAGTCACGTTACACAAATAATCATCTTTTTAGGAATATACAACAGATATACCTAGATGAGACAGTTCCTTTAGATGAAACAATAAGATGGAATAATAAAACCCTCACTTAAATCACTCTCAAAATTTTCCTTTCTATTCGCTACGTTATCTTCCCCAAGATGTTCTTGTCCCGTCAGATTTAAATCTACATGAAGGTAAAAATTATAAATGAGGCAACATGAATTATAATGCATCTCTTTGCTGACTATATAAAGATAATGGGATTGCAGTCCCTTTGGAATCCTTCCATTCGTCATTTATAAAGATGGAAGTATGAAAAATTGGTTGTAATTAGTGCTTCCTTCATAAAGCGCTTTCACCGTCAGGGATAAATGATCTTTCATTTTGCTGAAATCATAATATGATTTTTCTGATTTTACTTTTTTTATAATTTTTTTTACTGAGCGCTGATTCAAAATCTGTACAATTTGGTAATATACAGAAAACATCGCTGGTATAAACATAAATCGTTGAGATAAATATCAGGTAATTGAAAATAACCCCATATAAGACTAGCTTATCATTTCAAATATCAGTGATATAACGCTTACCATGATAAGCATATAGGGCATTTTATAATTAGGAAGATATTAACCTCCATCAGATTTTGTTGACTTTTTTATACTGATACTGTATATCTATATTTATCGGGATTAAATGTCATAAAGAATGGATAACATAATAAGAAAAAAAGAAGATATGAATGCAATTTTAGATCAATCTGCCACAAAATACTTTTCAAAATCGTTCAAGAATACAGGCCAAAAGCAATATTCTGATTATCTTCATTGAAATTTATCGTTGATTCTTCGAGATTTTTAGGAAAACCAAGCAAATATAGATGTGTAAGATAATTATATCAACATTAACAAACGTCAGCGCTATTAAATTTATTTAATTGACCTGTTATCTCACATGCAAAGTTACACTCTGCAATCATGAGAGATAAACATTAAGAGATTTTTTGAGAGAGAGAGAGAGAGAGAGAGAGAGAGAGAGAGAGACATAAATACTAACATATTTGAGGAATTGGAAACTGAGAAGTGCTATCAAGACGGGCGAATGAAAAAGGATTGTCATTTCTCTCAGATTTATACGTAAATGGCGGTTGAACTCCTAATAAAAGTTGAACTGACTTGGGGAAGTAGAATAAGGAATGAGATGGAGGTCTCATCATTGCCGTTCCTTTCTAAAGGAGACCGAAACGTTTTAATGATATAAACAGTGTAATAATATGAGTAAAACTTAATCATATTTTGGCATAATGAAATGTTTTTAAAGTTAAAGCTAACTTCAATATAAAAGAAACTAAAGAAGGCAAAACAAACATTATTACGTTCACCTAAGACTAAAACTGAGAGTTGATTTTCACCTTAAATTATAGTTTAAGTCATAAGACTAATTTTGAGGATAACAAAATCACAAGAAGGACGAAATTAAGGAAAGAAAAACATGTGTAAAAAGCTGAAAAAAATTCCAATCTGGATTAAGATAACCAGATGAAAATCAGAATGTTACAAAACATCAGTTCACTAAAAAGCGGCACTTGCAGTCTCATCTGACAACAGGAAAACTTACGTCTTTATGATAGTAGAAATCAAAACAAAAGGGTGCCAAATGGATTTTCTTTGGGGCAGAGTTTATGATCCATATTTTGGGGTTTCTAAGCTGTTGTTTTGTAATAATCCTTCTTATTCAGATGCACTGGAAGAGGCCTGTATTCCTTTGCCGTTTTGTGCTTAAAGGAAACCGTCTAAACTAATGCGCTAAGCCATACAAAGTTTTACAAGTTTCTATACAAGACCATCTTTCCTTTTCCTAAAATGTAGTCATTGTACATCCATTGTGAATCTATGGGATCTTTCCCGCAGTTAATGAAACTTACCCTCAATTTCTTCCAGATCTTACTTTGAATGGACCACGAAGAGGCTCTAACGGTAACTGATTGTAGAAATCATTGAATTTTTCTTTTTCACAAGTCAACGTAAGTTAGAAGAAATTCAGAATAATGTCTTCTTGCAGATATGTATTGCAAAGCAGTCTTTGTTTATGACACATTTTTATATGCATAAATCTAAATGTATGTATGTATGCATGCATATGTGCATGTATGCATGTAATTCATGAATTCCTAACTAAGTATTACAAGAAACTTTCGACAAAATTTCTCAGTTTTTCCAAATCTCATTTTTTCTGTATTTCAGGAACGTTATCTGTTACTAAAATTAACAATCTGACGTAATACAGACTGCTGTGCCTACTCTCTCAAAAAGCACTATTTGTTTCCCTATTTTCTTATATACTGTAGATAACTTCTGATATCTTTTACTTTTTGGAATGCTTTCATTGTATTTAAGGTATTTATGTATGTTTGTAAATTGTAGATATTAATTTTTGTAATTTATACGTGCCTTTCTTTTGGTAGTACTGAAATTAACATAAAAAATTGCAGGGAAACGTTAATAAAGAGTAATGCATGTACTCTTCGCATCAGTGCTCTTACGTGTCCTCTCTCCGTTTCCGTCATTAATTTTATAATGAGATTATAACTTTTACTGAACTCGCTTTAATGATGATTTTACATCATTGCCATATATCTACTATGATCACAGCTCTTTCTAATTAGTCAATGACCTTTGATCCAGAACTGTTGAAAACGTATCTCACAGAAATATGCATTTTAGATTTCATACATTTTTGCGTTTTAAAGTTGATGAGCCATTGTGGACGCTGATATTTCTCCTCCGCTGATATCAAAACTGACCTTTTCATTTTGGTTCATCCAATTTCCATACTTTTGCCCACCTGCTTTCTGAAACAGATGTTAATATATTATTTCGTATGACAGAAATTTTGTGAACATCTACTGAAATAACATTACACTAGCGCAAGCACACACACACACACACACACACTCTCTCTCTCTCTCTCTCTCTCTCTCTCTCTCTCTCTCTCTCTCTCTCTCTCTCTCTCTCTCTGAAACAGGGCAGTTTGATTTTCCCTTTTCTGTGATGACATTCTTATAATGTGAGTAATTTCAAATGACCAAGGAAGCACTAAATTAGACAGGTATCTCTACAGCAGAGTCGATATCGACTCATATCTCCCGTGATAGTCGGGTGGTCAAAGTCACTGTCTAACGTTGTTTGTAAACCTGGCACTAGTTCGAATCCTGTCGGGGACGAAGCACTTATCACTTATGAGTCTCTTTGTGTGTAAGTGATTCCAAGGTATAGTGAATCCGACACATATATATATATATATACACACATATATATATATATATATATATATATATATATATATATATATATATATATATATATATATATATATATATATATATGTTTCTATATATATATATATCATATACAATATAGATATATATATCCTATATATATATATATATATATAAAAATATATATATATATATATATATATATATATACAGTAGTATATATATATATAATATATATATATATATATATATATATATATATATATATATATATGTGTCATATATGATATATATATATATATATATTATATATATATATATATACATATATATATATATATATATATTAGTTTGACGAATACGTCCTATTATATAATCCGTCGATAGGTTTTAACGGGACATATACTTTATTATCAAATACTCATATATCGAGAATTCAAAATATATAACGTTTGTATATCAATATAAAATAAATGAATTAAGCTATTCAGTTACAAGAGCTATAATATATATATATAGATATATATATATATATATATATATATATATATATATATATATATATATATAACATGGAGTCTACGTCACAGCTGGTGACGTAAAAGAGTACACCATTTAATTGACTACATAACCACTTAGACAGTATAAATGACCGTGTTAGTATTCACAAAAACTGTCACCATCGTACCAATAATCGTCTCAAATACTCTGAGAGCAGGATTTCGCTTCTAGTTCCATCCTGAGGCCTTGAAGAATACAAGAAGTTAAGAGGGCATTGTCTAAAGAATATGGTCGAGAATTCAAACTGGCATATATTTTGTAATGATCAATATAAAATAAATGAATTTTATCTCTTTCACTTTAAGAGCTATAACTCTACAAAGAATCCACGGCATATATGTGCATGGGATTCTAATTTATCGTTTAAAAAACGCGAATCATAGAATTAACCATTAAGTCGTTCACGCACTAACAAAGAACTGACTTAAATTGATACATCATAAGTTGACTATAACCACCTAGACAGTATAAAAACTTGTGCAACTAGACAAATATGTCATATCTGGTATTCCCAGCATCGCTAAGCTATATATATATAAGAGAGCAGGATTTCGCGTGCAAAGTTCCATCCTTGTCGGCAACTTGATGAGGTAATGTAGATGGCTATAATCACAACATATATGATTTATATATTGCCGCTAACTTTGGTATTTATGGTATAATTTAGTAATCCTCTTGATATGTGAAAATCTTGAACTGAACGGATTTTTGTAACTTGCAGTGATCAGAGTTTGTCCAACCAACTGAATTTGAACGCCGACGACCTTCATATTCGTCTGCTTAATTTTCTGAATGATGAGATAAAGAAAGCGTTGAAACTAAAAACGCTGATACATGGAGTTATTGAGCAACAGGTAAATCGAATTAAGCTATTAATTTAAAGAGCTGTAACGTATTAAAGAAATTAATGTAAATAAAATAGCGCATATTTATAGCCGCATAGAATAACACATTCACACACATCACAGCACACACAAACACACACCATTTGCATATACAATTTATAGACAGTATAAATATATATATATATATATATATATATATATATATATATATATATATATATATATATATATATATATATTGTCGATATATATATATATATATATAAAAACTAACAAATATTGGCCTGTATGATATACATCTAACTTCATTTTTCTCTTGATATGTGAAAGCTCGTTCTTTTAGCAGGTAGTGAACGATACCGGTTGCCTAACCTCTGCATCAGAGTTTGTATTAAATGCAACAGGAGAGTTTGAACAATCACAAATTAGCGCGAGACCATTTTTCTAATGGCTGGGTAGTTTATCTCATCATTCAGAAAAGAAGCAGACGACAGATCCGTCTGCTTTTGGCCTTGGTTGGACGAGCCCAGATCAGCAATTAGAAAAAATGACAAATTTTGTGAAGCATCCCAGAGAAATTACCACTTCATAACTTATATAAATGCATACCTTATTAAATTAGAAAATTCTGCATCGGAGAGCAGCTGTAAAAAATATTAAAAATACTGTATATATATCATATTGGTATATATATATATATATATATATATATATATATATATATATATATATATATATATATATATATATATATATATATATATATATGAATTTTTATCACATCACCGTTGATTTATATACAAGAATTAAGCTGCAAAATGTCGTTTAGTATTCAATTCACTCTACATCGGAAATAATATATGCATACATATGTAAACCAAACTGTAAACCGACGCTGCCTGGGAAATCTCTGATTGACAGTTCATAAACTCTCTCTCTCTCTCTCTCTCTCTCTCTCTCTCTCTCTCTCTCTCAGGTAGTTTCCTGTTAAGATAGTTGCTTCAGTTACATTGTCCAGCATTTTTTATATTTTATATTTCACCACTTCTCACCCCTGCTTCCTATCTGGGCTGAACTTGGACTTAAAGGGCACCGGGAGTGTCTCTGTACATCCCAGCAATCTCGAAAACTATTGATTAGACTCTAAAATCTGTCATTTTTTACATTTTATTTTACATCCATTCTCACCCACCTTCCTATCGGGACTGAACTTGGACTTACAGGTCATCAAGAGTTTAACTATTCATCTCAGCTACCTTAAAAACTATGGATTAGACACTAAAATCTGTAGTTTTTGGTTATTTTTAAATGTCACCACCTTCCTGCCCCTTCCCAACCCCCTTCCTATCAGGACTGAACTTGGACCTAAAGGGCGTTAGGAGTGTCAGTATTTTTCTCAGTGACCTTGAAAACTATGGATTAGACACTATCATCTGTCCTTTTCGATTATTTTTACATGTCACCCCCTTCCCACCCCTTCTCAACCCCACCCCACTATTGGGGCTCAACTTGGACTTAAGGGCATATGGAGTTTCACTATTCTTCACAGGGACCTCGAAAACTATGGATTAGACACTAATATCTGTTGTTTCTCTTATTTTTACATGTCACCACCTTCCCACCCCCTTCTCACCCAGCCCCCCTTTGACTTGAAGGGCATCGGGAGTGTCATTATTAATATCAGCAACCTCGACAGCTATGGATTAGACACTAATATCTGTTGTTTCGGTTATTTTTACATGTTACCCCCTTCCCACACTTGGACTTAAAGGGCATCGGGAGTGTCACTATTCATCTCAGTGACCTCAAGAACTATGGACTGGGCACTAATATCTGTTGCTTTCTGTAATTTTTACATTTCAGCCCCTTCCCACAACCCACCCTTTAGTGCCAGTGATGTCTTATATTCTAGGATCTGTGTTAAGTCCTGTGTGCACTTGTATGTCACCTCATTTTGACTTTTTGATACTGTAAATCTGATGTTTCTGGAGCATTTATTAAGAGGTGGCATGTCAGGTTTCACGGTCGTTTGTCCACCATATTGAATCAAAGTTGGCGGCCATTTTGGACCATGGTGCTAAATAGTGCAGTTGTATAGTTCTGCAATCATGAGCATGTTATATCTTGTTCGAAATTAAGTTTGATGCTGAATAAAATTCTAATAGAATTTAAGGCCTAAAATAAATCTACAAGAAAAAAAAATTAAAGTTTTCGACATATATACTGAATTACAAATGGTGGCCATTTTAGGTCCTGGTTATGATATTATAGCAATAGAGTTCTGCAAATACAGTAATGCTCACTTTGTAATAAATTTGATGATATTATTATTTTAGAGGGTTTCCAAATTGAGATTTTATTCCTTCCTATGAGCTGATAATTCCTTACTAAACATCAAATAAAGTATTTCTATGAGATACTGAGTCCATGGTGCCTAATTGCAAGTCGGTGAATGGATTTTGTATAATTACACTGGCACATCTCTGTCGACATGAGCAAACTTGACTGTGGCCTTCTGATATTAGAACCAGAGTTCCTCCAAGTTAAAGTTTTGATACAGGCAGATGTAGAGAAATCACACAAAACCTTTACTATAGTGGTGTGTTGTGAAAGCTTTGTTTACAAATACATCAGTGTCCTAACCAAGGAGATGCAATGACAATGCTATTAAATCTCCCAACTTGACAGCATGGTTAATAATGACAGTTGCCATTAAATCTCCCAACTTTGACAGCATGGTTAATAGGAATCATTATTATATGATCATCTGCCTCCTCATGAGAGCTTGTAAGTAGTCGCTCAGCTTTGATTGATCCATTTATGATACTGAAACACATTGTTTCACTGTCTTTATGTGATCCACCTAAGAGGAGACATTTATCAGTAACATTTTCCTTGACCCATTGAATGAAAACACTCTGAAATGCAGCCCTGTTCTCCGAGAGATCCCAAAACTTTTCCATCTGAGCAGTTAAAGGCTGATCCATGTTAGATATGTTCGTAACTACACCGTCTGCTTTCTTTCTTCGACTACTCTCACTGCCTATAATACTCCAATCCTTGTACTAATCACATACAATGTCAATGTGACTTCGTGTACTTGAATGAGATTCAAACGAATTCCACAGATTCTGTGCAAAGTCTCTGTATGTTTTCAGTTTCATCTGCTTCATTGGAACTTTCCTGGCGTGCCCCATGAAGTCTATGGTAATGCTGCGACGATACACAATTGATGATAGTGATGATGATGTCTCTTTCGGAAGTAATTTCATTAGTTCAATGGCAAAATCAGCCTTTTTTTTATTTACGTATGAATCCTTCTTTTCTTAAATAGAAGGAGGTTGGCGTTATTTCAGATCTTAGCAAAGATCAAAGTTTCTTAAGAGAGCATAGTCAATGATTTGCAAGAACTTAACAGTCTCTTTATTTAAGTCATAATTAATCTGGGCTGGTGGAAGTTTGATGTGTTACCTCAGTGGTGTTCATCAGTTCCTTGAACACCATTTTCATCTGTGGACTTTCATCTTGCTCTTCAAATGCCATCAGAGATTCCACATCTCGCTGAGATTGTTTGAAGCAGTCGTTCAAGCAGTTCTTGTGATGCATAACATCTGTTGCAAAAACATCTCCAGCAGTCTTTAGGAAGATTGTTCTAGTGTGGACACTGTCCTTACTGAAAGCAGTACCTTTGAGTAAGTTTTGTGCTAGCATTTCACCACAAATGCGATATCTTTTAGTATCGCCGTGACATTTTATTTGATTACAGATAATGCATGCTTTTCCCTTGGAATTCGAAGCAGATGCTGTTTTGGCTCTTTTTCTGGCAGTTCTCAGGATTTGATGAAAATGATTTAGTAGATGGTTCAGGAGTTCGCTTGCATGTTGACGGTTTTTGTGAATGTCTCTCACCTGTTCTTTTGTATGCAGCATAGCATGTCTTGACATATTTGATTTTTGACAGGTTATTTTCAGATATATTGTTCAACAGGCCATCCTGCAGTTTTTCTGAAGTCTCTATTAAAACAATTCTACCGTCATGGGTGCTAGTGAGTTTGCTGTTTGCTTCACTGTCTTTTACATGCTGAAAATGACATAAATCGAAATTTCTGATCTTCCCATCATGAGTCAGCTGTATTGTAGACGAATGGCCAGATGAATTGTCAGACGTTCTTTTTACATTAGCATCAGAAAGTAGAGGATAAAAGCAATTTTTTTATGAGGAAGGTATTGCTCAAACACATTTGATGTAAGCATAGAAATGTACCTTCAGTTTTACCACATGAGCTGAGTTAGGTCCCACATGCACTTCAGTGATAGTTTGATCTTTGATATTGATATTTGGTACATCTTTGCCTATTGTTTGTTAAATATTAGCAAATTAGTCCTGGTAAAATTAGTCTACAGTGCCAAATAAATCATCATTTAAGATTTTTGCAAAGATTCGTTGTTGATCTACCTGGAGATTGAGTACAAAATGACCGTCACCTTTTATTACGACCATAAGATTAAACGTACCACCTTCTTTATATCATCCAGAGACATCATATCTACAATATCAAAAGTCAAATTGAGGTGACTTGAAAGTTACACATGGGACCTAACACAGCTCCCGCAGTATTACCCCCACAGTGTTCTTTCCCAGATGGTTAGTCATATGTATACCAAGTTTGGTTAAAATTGCACAACGCGTTTCAGAGTGTATGTGAAACACACACACACACAAACATACATCCATTTTTATATACAGTATATATAGATAAGAAGTTCGTCGTCTCATGGGCTCGAACCACAGGACACGAGAACTCACGACGCTCAGTGTGTTTGACATATGTATATATACATATATATATATATATATATATATATATATATATATATATATATATATATATATATATATACCATATATATATATATATATATATATATATATATATATATATATATATATATATACCTTTTACCTAAGATACGTTAGCAGCTTTCATCTTCATTCGAATCTTTCCCATGTTTTCTTAGCCATTCCGATTTTCCCTTTTGTCTTAGTTTTATTCTTTATCGTAAAAGAAAAAAAAAACTGCTTACTTTTTAAGACTGATCCCAAATACCGTTTGAGTAAACATCAGTTTTCCCCCTATCATTCCACAGTGTTCGGAAAATCCAACAAGGATTTGGTTTTTGAAAATATCTACCTTAAATGGATTATATTCTCGCTTTCTGCGTTGTCAGACATTTATGTGATTTTTTTCTAGAAATTGTTTTCGATGTAAGGAACTCGTATCCGTTATACTTCTGGAGCATAATCCATTTCCGATCTCTTTTGTATCTGTCTAAAGAATGCTTAAAAGTGACTTCATTCTTCTTCCGTTCTGCTTGGCAAGCGAATGAACTGTCAAAGCCTAACCCTTTGACCGGTTCATATTCTGTTCTTTTTTAAGCTACAAAGTTGAAGAGGGATGATGGCCCTGATACAGATGAAAAGAACTGGGAATGGATGTTACGTGGTAAATGGAGAGACAGAAATCTGTCCATTAGTAATATCTATCAGTCATACACACAGTTACACACTTTTTGAAACCTAAAACTGAGAGAGAGTGAGATGAGAGCTTTCCTTCTTTATATGAGACAAATGGGGAGTGATAAAAATGCTGTTCCTTCTCCCAGTATTTTCCTTTCTGTGCGCTCATTGTCTTTCCCAAGGCATCCTTGTCCTATTGCTGACCTCCCACAACATGGGATCATAATGGTCTCAGCATTGGCTCATCCTCAGGGGTTTACGATATCTGAAGACAGATCTAGGGACTGAGCATCTTCCCAAAACTTTAAGTTGTAAATGATCATAAAGTGGGACACATGGATATGTAAAGCTACCACCTTTCTGCTTAATGCTCCTCCATTAAATAAGGTTCTTGCATAATTTATTTATTTTTCCTTTCTGTGTGCCTTTTTTTATTATGCGCATTTATTGCAAACCGTGTCCTTTTTTTCATTCTAGAAAGAAATCGCTAATAAAAACAATATAACCACCTATGCATATAAAGTGAAATGATTGAAAATTTACCCCATCCCCAAAAAAACATACTCAATTGTAGGTAATCTCATCATTACCAACGCCTTAGCATTAAAATCATGACAAAACTCTCCCAGTGACGGTGAAGTCTTAAAGTAGGATGCCCAAGATGCTAAAGCATATCAATGTATTTATCACACGAAAAGTGATTTAATCTTGACATACATTTACATATTGGCATCCGAGAGGCTTCCTTAAGAAAGTTGTTCGATGGCAGCAGTATCCTAGTGGCGAAGGAGGTTAGCTCCTGAATGGAAGCAGAAGGCCTTCAAGTCGAAGGGGTGGTTACCGTTCCTCCGAGCTCTGAATTGGGGCTACTCTATGAGCATAAAAAAACACACAAATTTCCCCATTTGATTATGTATACCTATACACTTATATCATAAACAAATTATATCATCAATAATAATATACAAAAGAAAAGGTTCCAGCAATTAGCTTTGATCAGCCTACTGTTAAATAAACTATTAATAACCCTAATTTAGAATAGGTAGTGTGGAGTTTTGTGCCTAAATAACTTGCTTAAGGAACGGTGGCAGGAATTGGTAACAACGCCCCTGAAGCTGAGACAGAGTCTTAGGGTGAGCCACACCAGACGCGGCGTGGAGGTTTTTACAGGAAGAGGTTCCCGGCCATTTGAAATGTAACGTATCTTAAGTGAGTGGCCACACCCGGGCCAGCGGGAAGACTCGACCGTCTGCAGGTTACCGCCAAGCGATGTAAATGTTTTAAATACCACGGCGGTTCCCGGCGTCTTCGCCAAGGACCACACCATTTTCCATCAGTTGCCAGTGTCACGTATTCAGTCGGTCGTGATTGGACATAATGGCGACAGAAGAAATTATTTGGGATAGGTTTCGGAGGAAAAGCTTTGTGGAATCCCCCGTGATCCACTCCCCAAAAAATAATATTGTGTTAAAAATTCGGAAGATATAAATGTAATCGACCGCTTACTGATGGTAAGTTAATGGTGTGTGGGCCTTTTTCGTGTGTGTGTGTGTGTATAATATATATATATATATATATATATATATATATATATATATATATATATATATATATATATATATATATATATATATATATATATATATATAATTTCTAGTAGCATATATATGATATATATATATATATATATATATATATATATATATATATTATATATATATATATATATATATATATATATATATATATTATATATATATATATATATATATATATATATATATATATATATTTCTATATATATATATATATATATATAATTTCTGAGTATGCATATATATAGGCCCATATATATATATATATATATATATATATATATATAATATATATATATATATATATATATATATATATATATAGATATAAAAAACAGAGGATTTTTTCCATGCATGAAGCTGGAAAGATAACAGACAAAAATCTAAAAGATGAAGTAGGGATATTTAAATGAAAAACTTTTCATATTTTTTTTTAACAATATATGTCATGCAAATAGTAGTTAATTCTGAGTAAAGTATAGGGACAATTTCTTTTATGAACTTTGGTCATATTTGCCTCAAATTATATTGCCTGGTAAAAGGCTAAATCGTTTTCCATGGAACTCTTCCAACTGCAGTGAAATAATTCCGAGAAGGCTTCCTCCTCATGTTGGAAAACACTGTTTAGTAGCCGGCCTTCGGGAGAGATGGGTTGCCTATAGTTCGTCGTTTGTTTTGTGAGCCTGACTTTACAATAGTATTGCAAGCAAAAATGAATCAAAGATCGTTTGGGTCATACGTAAATATTCATAAAAATTTGTCTTCTTATAAACGAAACGGAGCATATAAATTGTCAAATTCATTTCTTTTTCCCTTCTCTGTTTATTGAAATCGCGTCCACACTCTTCTTTATAGTCTATCGTCAAGTTTAGCACTTAGGTTTCGATTAAAAGCGGTTTTCCTACCCAAACGCGATAATGACATGCACAGGAAGGATAGCTTCGACCCGACTGCTGAGGTGATGCGTGGGAGGGTGGCGTTCCTGGTGTGGCCATGTGTCGCTTTGACGCTGCTCTCTCCACCGTCGTTACCTCTACCTCAACGCTTGCCGCGTCGGTGTGTACCACTTAGGGATATGAGAATATGCATACTAGTAGTATTGCTTTGGTACTCAAAGGGATCCGCAAGTTCTAACTCAAGGACAGCAAAAACAAGATGAGATGAAAACATAATTTCTGCACCTTGTGTCGACACCGAAGTCCCTAGCATCTTCAGCTCTTGCACATTAACATCCCACTCCTTTGGGGTTTACGAACAAATTTTCGGCTGATATATATCAACAACTTAACACGTACTCATCCCCATGCCTGAGGATCATGCAAGCCTTAAAATGAATCGAAGTAAATTAACATCAGATCGACAGAAGGTGGCGTAATGTTAATATCGTGGGTTCTTAAATCAACAGGCAACTAGCATTATAAAAATGAAAAAGACTTCTGTGCACCTGGGCGTCTTTGGGAAGTACGAGAATAAATCAGGGCTGAAAGAACTACTGTTGGTGTGCTCAAAACGGCGCTTTTGGTCATTTTCAAGATTTTTTTAATCTGGGGATCAGCCATATGGGAAGGGTCACGATGCTGCTTCTACTTCGGCTTTGGTTCATCATACATTATAGTTGTCTGGATTTCGATGGTTTGATGTTTTTCCTCGGAGTTGTTGTCTTTCCCAGATGTGGTTATCTTTTACCAAATAATTGTTAAATGCAATAAAGAAATAAGAGAGAGAGGCTATTATTCAAATGTGTGAAACATTGTGATTTTTATTTAGTTGATTTAGTATACTCTTGTTTTTCTTTGGTACTGGCATTTCTTCTCACATTTCTAGAATACAAGCCAAATGATTGCTTTTACTGTTATATAATGGCGTTAAAAGATTGC
>NC_089766.1:35538198-35565698 GCF_040412425.1 Macrobrachium rosenbergii
GTTTTCGGTAAACATTTCTTTAAAACACTATATCAAATATGCCTTGGACAACAACTTCGGAATGAAGTTTTAATACTGTTCACTGAGTCCGGTAAGGTGATGACTTTTACAAGGAAAAGGAAATAAAGTTCATTTGCTGGATAAGAAAACCTATTGAAGTTATTATTCTTTAGGTAACTATCGCTACGATATATTTTTCAAATTAAAACAAAGGAGCAGGCTATAATATGACCGCTCCAGCTTTGAATCGTCACATGGAACAGATTGATTGAAGATGATTAAGTTTTAAGTAATTTTATTCAAGACACAAAGAACTGCTCGACTAATTCTTAAAACTGAATTGAAGTGCCCGCCAAGTTGCCATGTTGATAATCAAATCATTACAAAATCCCCAGTTTACGCCTTTGTTATCTATAAAACGAAGAAGCATTCACATTATCTTCACCATCATACAAAATCGTCATGATGTCAGATATCTTTGATTTTTCTAAGGACCTTGTAATTTTTATAACAGTTTGTCTGCTCTGCCTTCAACGAAACGAATACATTTTGCTAAGAGATTCCCTAAAATTGTACAAATAGACTTTAACAACAAAATAAAATTCAGTTTGTTAAAAAACTGCTTTTAAAGAACGTGTGATAAAAGACAAATTTTTTCATCTTTCATCAATATCTATATAAATAAATATAGAATTAATTTGGGAACTTGAATTGCCTTGGGTAGACAGATTAAAACCTCAAAAGTTACCCAACTTTTTGTATGGCGTTTCTTAAACATTTTTTTTTTTTATTGTAAAAATTTAAGAAGCTTAATGTTTGAAGTTAAAGACTTTTTTTCTTAAAAGATCAGAAAACTGATGCAAAGGCGCATTCAAAACCAGCTACAGACTTTCTGTTGAAAAAATCATTTCAGAGAAAAGAATTTTTTTTATGAAATGCATTTGTTCAGTTTTGTCAGAGATTTTTGTGCCACTGACTGAATCGTTTGAATAAGAAAGAAATTTCATCATATGGTCTATCTACGAATATTTAGCTATTTCTTCTGGAACTAGTATAAAGAAATGTCTTTCTTTTCAAAGACTCAAACTCTCAAAATAACTACAACAAAGAATAACTAATATAAAAAGAATGGAAAGCTAATAAACGAGTAACAAAGGAATTCTATATAAAAAGCGAAAATTAATCTTTCTTCAAGTTTCCGAAATTCTCGTATTGGTGATGTATACAACTACAGGTACAATCGTAAAGCGACTATGAACACATCTTGCTCCTCCCTTTATCTGTCAATGTGTGCCTGACCAGATCTGAATGAAATTGTAATGGAAATATTCACTTGTTTTTTTTACACACGAAGTACTTTTATTGGATACTGATGGGATTTGCGTTTTTTCAGCGAAAAGACAAGAACAAATGTCCTGCAGAACCACAGGAAGTGATATAATCTACTTAGATCCCTTTTGGAAGTTTCCCAGTGAAATCAACGTTCATTAGGTTTTACGTAGTTCTGATAAAAGACAGACTGACAGACAGACAGATCGAAGAACAATAAGACTCTCGATGAGAAACAGACTCAATTCTCGACATCCTCATCTCCTAAAGAATTCCAACACCCGTGATTCATGGTTCATGACATTTGCGTCATCATGAGCCACTCTGGTAAGGGGTCTCTTTCTCTTAACCCATAAGTTCAATAGTCTTTTGGGTCATGGCAATGGAATTTTACCAGGGAAATTCTCTTAAAACCAGTTGGATGGATTTATTTTTGCTTCTGAAACAATGAGATAAGGTAAAATTAAAATAATATAACTTTATTTTTCATGATAAATATTTTTGAACTTTTTTACGACTTATGTGTATTCTAGGACACCTAATTCCCCTAGAACCTCTCTTCTCTCTCTCTCTGTCTCAAAATTTATAGTCTTTTCAGGCAATATCAGTGATTTTCAAGGAATAATTGATGAAGACATCAATCTATCGACGTGCATCATAGACACCAGATAGGGAGTCAACAGCGAATTAAAATGAACCATGAACCAATAAAAAGTAGATCTGGCTGGGTACGTGATGGTACGTGCAAAAGTAACTTTACCAGAATGGAGAAGTACGGGTATATTAGGTGTCAACAAAGTCAATATTTAGAATAACCTATATTTATAGGCAGCCCACAAACACCACGTGACTGATATTAGATTTTTCTCCATTTTCACATTTGCATTTTTCAATTTGTGGCTTGATTAGGATGACATTTGTCATATTATCTATTGATTTGGAAATTCCTGGAGATCAAATAACGACTTGCGCCTAAATATGTTATCATTGAAGATGGAATTTAAATGAGTTCCTGTAAAAGTATTGGAAATGCAGACTATGATTTCCCTTATCTTATTCAAACCTAGAAAGGAAAATTCGAATGATGAAAATACATTAAATTCCATAAAAACCAGCAACACCGATGATTTGTTTTTGCTGAGTTCAAAAATTTAATACATTTTATATATTTCCAAAGTGATTTCGTGTATGAAACTCATCTTAGCTTGCAGCAGTGTTATTAAAATGCCTTACCAGGTGCTGCAGTTGCTTTTACAGTAATATGGAAAAACTGTTGGATTTTAATAACTTTTATTCATGGATATATTAGCCTTGTCAAATGGGTGTCCACCTTTAAATGAGAGACCTGGGTTAATGTCGATGGTAGATCAAAGCAACATTTAGGTTCTGTAAGAAAAGGCAGCCACTGTAATCACGTAATATCTAATTAGTTTGAATAAAACAAATTCTATTTTAATCAAATCCCCAGTTCAAAGTAAAATAATTCGAATGAATAAATGTGACCCAGTTTAGGTCTGGTTATGATTCTCAGGAGTCGGCCTCAGTGAAGTTGGGATATATATATATATATATGCAATATATATTATATTATATATAGGTAATTCCTATATATATATAGTTATATATATATTATATATATCTTATAGACTTGTGTGGCCCATATGGATAACGCCCTTATATATATATATATATATATATATATATATTCGATAAATATATATATAGTCAGAAATTTATATTATATATATATATACGATATATATATGATGATTTCTATCTTATTATATAGATATATATATATATATATATATATATATAATATATATATATCTATATGGGTCATTGCTATATACATATATATTGGGGAAATATATATATATATATGCAAGCAGTTATATATATATATATATATATATATATATATATATATATATATATGCTATATATATATATATATATATATATATATATATATATATATATATATATTATATTATATATATATATATATATATATATATGGATAACGCCCTTATTTATATGAGAGACCATATATATCAGGACATATAGTATATATATATATATATATATATATATATATATATATATATATATATATATATATATATATATATATATATATATATATATATATATATACTATACATGTATACATACATATGTATATATATATATATATGTATATATATATATATATATATATATATATATATATATATATATATATATATATATATATATATATATATATATGCAAAATACTAACAGTAAAGACATATATTATTATAAGTACTATTAGTAAGAATAATGATAATCATGATAGAAAACAATTTATGTAAGAAAATAAGAAGCAATAACATAAATAAAATGGGATATTTTAAAATTATTCCCAAAGTATGGTAAATTTTACATTAAACAACACAACTAAAACTTAATATTTCTGAAGATAAAAAGCAATGCCTGTATAAGCGATAGGTATGTTAGCTTTTACGTCAGATTTTCTGATCGTAATCTTTCTTTCTATTTTACCCATTTATCTTTGTTTTCTGAACTTGCATTTTTCATTAAAACAATATGTTTTCCATTTAAGAAAGTGATCCCAAATCCTGTTTGTGTGAACTTTAATTTTCCTTTTTTTATTGGATATTGTTCGGAAAATCCATCAAAGGATTTGGTTCGTTGAGAATAATAAGACGATAATTTTTCTTCTGCCGTTTTATATGAATTTCTTTGGAACCACTTTCAAACAATGGAACTCTCATCTAGTCATACTCCCCTGACATAACCCAATTTCCGTTTTCGAATCTGTAAATATTACTTTTTAAAGTGGGTTGGTTTGTCTCCCAGTTTCTGTTCTATATGGTCATGTTCGGTCGTTGACACTTCTTTTTCACTTTTTATTTGATTTTTATAAAGATGCCTAAAGTTTAAAAGGGGAGACGAATCTGATACAAAGGAAAGGAATGGAATGGATGTTATAAGGTAAATACACAGAGAGAGAGAGAGAGAGAGAGAGAGAGAGAGAGAGAGAGAGAGAGAGAGAGAGAGATTGTAACAATAGATATATCTAGTAGTCACGCACACAAATAATCATCTTTTCGAATATACAACAGATATACCTAGATGAGACAGTTCCTTTCGATAGATGAAACAATAAGATGGAATAATAAAAACCTTATTACTCCTCTCAGTATTTACCTTTCTATTCGCTCTTATCTTCCCAAAGATGTTCTTGTCCCACGTGCATATAACGAAGGCAATTAGGAAGCTGACCTCAGGCAACATGAATTATAAGTGCAATCTCTTTTGTTGACTCAAAAGATAATGGGATTGCAGTCCTTTGGAATCCTTCCATTCGTCAGTGATTATCAAGTTGGAAGTATGAAAACTGGTTCTAATTAGTGCTTCCTTCATAAAGCGCTTCACCGTCAGGGATAAATGATCTTTCATTTTGCTGAAATCATAATATGATTTTTCTGATTTTACTTTTTTTATAATTTTTTTTTTTACTGAGCGCTGATTCAAAATCTGTACTAGCTTTGGTAATATACAGAAAACATCGCTGGTATAAACATAATTCGTTGAGATAAAAGTCAGGTAATTGAAAATAACCCCACTCTAAGACTAGCTTATCATTTCAAATATCAGTGATACAACGCTTACCATGATAAGCACGTAGGACATTTTATAATTAGGAAGAGTACACAACCTCCATCAGATTTTGTTGACTGGGAACAGTACTGATACTTCGTCTAAGCTTATCGGGATTAAATGTCATAAAGAATGGATAACATAAGTAAGAAAAAAAATAAGATATGAATGCAATTTTTAGATCTACATCTGCCACAAAATACTTTTCAAAATCGTTCAAGAATACAGGCCAAAAGTAGTATTCTGATTATCTTCATTAAAATTTATCGTTGATTCTTCGAGATTTTTTTAGGAAAACCAAGCAAATATAGAGATGTGTAAATAATTATATCAACATTAACAAACGTCTGCGCTATTAAATTTATTTCATTGACCTGTTATGGGTCATATCTCACATGTGCAAAGTTTCACTCTGTAATCGCGAGGAACATTTATTTCCGATAAACATTTAAGAGGTTTCGGAGGAGAGAGAGAGAGAGAGAGAGAGAGAGAGAGAGAGAGAGAAGAGAGAGAGAGAGAGAGAGAGAGAGAGGGGGTTGGGGGTTGGGGGAGTAGAATGAGAATGGATGGAGGTCTCATCATTTCCGTTCCTTTCTAAAGGAAATCAAAACGTTTTAATGATATAAACGGTATAATAATATGAGTAAAACTTAATTTTTGGCATAATGAAATGTTTTTTTTTTTTTTTTTTTTTTTTTTATTAAAGCTAACTTCAATATATAGAGAAACTAAAGAAGGTAAAACAAATTTTATTACATTTCACCTAAGACTAAAACTGAGAGTTGATTTTCACCTTAAATTATGTTTCACCTCATACCAAAGTAGATTATGGTTTAAGTCATATGACTAATTTTGAAGATAACAAAATCATAAGAAGGACGAAATTAAGGAAAGAAAAACATGTGAAAAAGGTAAAAAAAAATTAATCTGGATTGAGATAACCAGATGAAAATCAGAATGTTACAAAACATCAGTTCACTAAATAGTGGCATTTGCAGTCTCATCTGACAACAGGAAAACTTAGGTTTTTATGATGATAGAAATCAAAACAAAAGGGTACCAAATGGATTTTCTTTGGGGCAGAGTTTATGATTCACTAACTTAGGTTCTAAGCTGCTGTTTTGTAATAATCCTTCTTATCCAGATGCACTGGATGAGGCCTAGCCAATATAAATACATTTTTATCGTGTATTCCTTTGCCGTTTTGTGCTTAAAGGAAACCGTCTAAACTAAAGGCTAAGCCATGCAAAGTTTTACAAGTTTCTATACAACATCATCTTTCCTTTTCCTAAAATGTAGTCATTGTATATCCATTGTGAATCTATGGGATCTTTCCCGCAGCTAATGACACTTACCCTCAATTTCTTCCGGATCTTACTTCCAAAGGACCACGAAGAGGCTCTAAAGGCAACTGATTGTAAAACTCTTTGAATTCCTCTTTTCACAGGTCAGCGTTGAAGAAATTCAAAATAATGTCTTCTTGCAGGATATGTATTGCAAAGCAGTCTTTATTTCTAACAAATTTTTATATGCATAAATCTGTATGTATGTATGTATGTATGTATGTATGTATGTATGTATGTATGTATGTATGTATGTATGTATGTATGTATGCATGTATGTATGTATGTAATTCTTGGCTAACTAAGTATTACAAGACACTTCCGAAAAAATTTCTCAATTTTCCCACATCTTATTTTTTCTGTATTTCAGGCACATTGTCAGTTACTAAAATTAACAATTTGACTTAATACAGACTGCCGTGCCCTCTCAAAAAGCGCTAATATTTGTTTCCATATTTGCTTATATACTGTAGATAACTTCTGATATCTTTTAGTTTTTGGAATGTTTTCCGTGTATTTAAGCCATTTATTTATGTTTTTAATTTGTAGATATTAATTTTTGTAATTTATACATTCTTCTCTTCTGGTAGTACTGAAGTTAACAAGCAAATGCAGGGAAACGTTAATGAAGAGCAATGCATGTACTCTCCGCATCAGTGCTCTTACTTGTCCTCTCTCCGCTTCCGTCATTAATTTTATAATGAGATTATAACTTTACTGAGCTCGCTTTAATGATGATTTTACATCATTACCATATATCTATTATGATCACAGCTCTTTCTAATTAGTCAATGACCTTTGATCCAGAACTGTTGAAAACGTATCCCACAGAAATATGCATTTTAGATTTCATACATTTTTGCGTTTTAAAGTTCATGAGCCATTGTTAATGCTGATGTTTCTTCCCGCTGATATCAAACTGACCTTTTCATTTTGGCTCATCCAATTTCCATACTTTTGCCCACCTGCTTTCTTAAACAGATCTTAATATATTATTTCGTTTGACAGAAATTTTGTGAACATCTACTGAAATAACTCTACACTCATGTAAGCACAAACACAAACACACACCCGCACACCACCCACCTCTCACTCTCTCTCTCTCTCTCTCTCTCTCTCTCTGAAACAGGGCAGTTTGATTTTCCCTTTTCTGTGACGACATTCATATAACTAGAGTAATTTCAAATGACCAAGGAAGCACTAAATTAGACAGGTATCTCTACAGCAGAGTCGATATCGACTTATATCCCCCGTGATAGTCGGGTGGTCAAAGTCAGTGTCTAACGTTGTTTGTAAACCTGGCAATAGTTCAATCCTGTCAGGGACGAAGCACTTATCAGTTATGATTCTCTTTGTGTGTAAGTTATTCCAAGGTATAGTGAACTGACGTATATATATATATATATATATATATATATATATATATATATATATATATATATATATATATATATATATATATATATAT
This sequence comes from Macrobrachium rosenbergii, assembly GCF_040412425.1. NCBI lineage: Eukaryota > Metazoa > Arthropoda > Malacostraca > Decapoda > Palaemonidae > Macrobrachium > Macrobrachium rosenbergii. The sequence continues at coordinate 35,546,011 of NC_089766.1, forward strand.
ATATATATATATATATATATATATATATATATATATATATATATATATATATATATATATATATATATATATATATATATATATATATATATATATATATATATATATATATATATATATATATATATATATATATATATATAACATATATATATATATATATTATATGTACCAGTTATTTGTATGTTTCTATGTGGCAGCTATAAAATGACCTCTAGTTGTATCTACGTGTTTATCAGAATACAAACATCCTCTGTTTGTTTATAGCGTGTTTACTGAGAAAATGGACTACTTATGTCCATAATGAAATATTATTGACTTCCAACTACATAACGTTTGTAATGATCAATATAAAATAAATTCTGTGAAATTCAGGTTCTGTACAAGAGCTATAACTCTGAACATAAAGCCTAATGTGTAAATATTGTACCATCGTTTAATGTTGAATCAACAGAAATAAAATGATTCGAGTAATTGTATTACTGTTTGACTTAAATTGTACACCATTTCTTACCTTAATTTTACGAGGTTTTAAGAATACAATACCACTAAATACTCAGTATCAAAACGAGAATTCAAAAACTACATAACGTTTGTAATGATCAATAAGTAAAATAAATGAATTAAGCTATTCAGTTCTTACAAGAGCTATAACTCTGGCTAAAAAGATATAATGTGTAAAAATCACTACTTTATCGTACTAATGCTCGAATCATAGAATAACCATTCGAGTCTACGTCACAACTGGTGACAAAATCTGTAACCATTTTTTGTAAGTTGACTAAAAACCACGTCCGACAACTGAAAGCTTCGTCGCTGGTTCACAAAAACTGTCATATCGTATTCTGTAATCGCTAAAGCTAAGTATAGCCTAAAAACGAGAGCATGGATTTCGCAACAGGTAGTTCCATCCTTGTCGGCAACTGTTCACGTATTAATAGGAATGATGTATATCAGATGTAAAGAAACACAACATACACACACACACACACACTAACTTGGTATTCATGGCGGCCATTTCTATCTACAGCTTCACAAAAATATATCTGGAATTTCATTTTTTGTAATTGCTGACTAGCTCGTCCAACCAACTGAATTTCGCCGGTAGTTTCAGATTCGTCTGCTTCTTGATCTGAATGATGAGATAAAGAAAGCTTTGCATACCTAAAACGCTGATGCATGGAGTTAGGCAACAGGTAGTTCGTTCAATACTAACAAAGAACTGTTCACGTATTAATAGGATTAGATGTATATCATACGCGCCGATATTTATAGCCACACACACACACACACACATATATATACACACACACACACACACACATATATATATATATATATATATATATATATATATATATATATATATATATATATATATATATATATATATATATATATATATATATATATATATATATATATATGAGTGGCTATAAATATCGGCCTGTATGATATACATCTAATCCTCTTGATATGTGAACAGTTCTTTGTTAGTACTGAACGGACTACCTGTTGCCTAACTCCATGCATCAGAGTTTGTAGGTATGCAAAGCGCGAGAGTTTGAACAGCAAATTAGCGCGAGAGCCATTATATGTGGCTGCTTTATCTCATCATTCAGATCAAGAAGCAGACGAATCTAAAACTACCGGCAAAATTCAGAGAGTTGGACGACCCTATTCAGCAATTAGAAAAAATGAAGTTGCAAATGTTGTGAAGCTGTATAAGAGAAATTACCACCATAAATATCAAACTAGCGACATTTGTAGCTTAATTCTTGTATATAAATCACGGTGATGCGATAAAAATTTATATATATATATATATATATATATATATATATATATATATATATATATATATATATATATATATATATATATATATATATATATATATATATATATATATATATATATATATATATATATATATATATATATATGAATTTTATCACATCACTGTTGATTTATATACAAGAATTAAGCTGCAAATGTCGTTTAGTATTCAATTCACTCTACATCGGAAATAATATATGCATATATATGTAAACCAAACTGTAAACCGACGCTGCCTGGGAAATCTCTGACTGACAACTGATAAACTCTCTCTCTCTCTCTCTCTCTCTCTCTCTCTCTCTCTCTCTCTCTCTCTCTCTCTCTCTCCATTCCTGTTAAGATAGTTGCTTCAGTTACATTGCCCAGCATTTTTTATATTTTATATTTCACCACTTCTCGCCCCTGCTTCCTATCTGGGCTGAACTTGGACTTAAAGGGCACCGGGAGTGTCTCTGTACATCCCAACAATCTCGAAAACTATTGATTAGACTCTAACATTTGTCATTTTTGACATTTTATTTTTCATCTATTCTCACCCACCTTCCTATCAGGACTGAACTTGGACTTACAGGTCATCAAGAGTTTAACTGTTCATCTCAGCTACCTCAAAAACTATGGATTAGACACTAAAATCTGTAGTTTTTATTATTTTAAATGTCACCACCTTCCTGCCCCTTCCCAACCCCTTCCTATCGGGACTGAACTTGGACATAAAGGGCGTTAGGAGTGTCAGTATTTTTCTCAGTGACCTTGAAAAACTATGGATTAAACACTATCATCTGTCCTTTTCCGTTATATTTACATGTCACCCCTTCCCACCCCCTTCTCAACCCCACCCCACTATTGGGGCTCAACTTGGACTTAAAGGGCATCTGGAGTTTCACTATTCTTCTCAGGGACCTCGAAAACTATGGATTAGACACTAATATCTGTTGTTTCTCTTATTTTTACATGTCACCACCTTCCCACCCCTTTCTCATCCGGCCCCCTTGGACTTGAAGGGCATTGGGAGTATCATTATTAATCTCGCAACCTCGAAAACTATGGATTATACTCTAATATCTGTCGTTTCAGGTTATTTTTACATGTTACCCCTTCCCACACTTGGACTTAAAGGGCATCAGGAGTGTCACTATTCATTTCAGCGACCTCAAGAACTATGGACTGGGCACTAATATCTGTTGTTTTCTGTAATTTTTACATTTCAGCCCCTTCCCACAACACACCCTTTGATGCCAATGATGTCTTATACTCTAGGATCTGTGTTAAGTCCTGTGTGCACTTGCATGTCACCTCATTTTGACTTTTGATACTGTAAATATGATGTTTCTGGAGCATTTATTAAGAGGTGGCCTGTCAGGTTTCACGGTCGTTTGTCCACCATATTGAATTAAAGTTGGTGGCCATTTTGGACCCTGGTGCTAAATAGTGCAGTTTTATAGTTCTGCAATCATGAGCATGTTATATCTTGTTCGAAAAGAAGTTTGATGCTGAATAAAATTCTAATAGAATTTAAGGCCTAAAATAAATCTACAAGAAAAAAAAATTAAAGTTTTCGACATATATACTGAATTACAAATGGCGGCCATTTTAGGTCCTGGCTTACGATATTATAGCAATAGAGTTCTGCAAATACAGTAATGCTCACTTTGTAATAAATTTGATGATATTATTATTTTAGAGCCGAAGGGCTAAAATGGGTTTCTAAAGACAAATTGGAGATTTTATGCTTCGTATTCCTATGAGCTGATAATTCCTTACTAAACATCGAAGTAAAGTATTTCCCCAAAATAACATGTAACTCCATATGTATACTTCATCACCAACAGTAATACAAATAGAAAACTGAACACTATTTGATGTGCATACAAGGTACTTGCTGGTGTTATTGATGCTGTTCTCAGTCCCTCCATGGCTGATCTGGATTCAGTGGATTTTTGTATAATAAATTGGCCTCACATTTGCAAAAATGGTAACATGTAATTTTCCTCTGTCGACATGAGCAAACTTTTGGTTGGACACACTTTAAACAGTTACAAGGACCTGGGAACTCATCTGGAATGGGTGCTTCTGCCATGATTAGTGGTAACAAATGTTCGTCATCAGCAAGCATTTATCAGTAGTCAAGAGGATTCAGCTGAATATCTGCAAGGAATGGAGCATGAAACCACATGTAGCACGGCAGTTAGGCCCTTAGAATATGCTGTTTGATACAGGCAGATGTAGGAGAAAATCGCTCTATATCAAAACTCTCAACATCACATGACGTTATGAGTTTGAGAAGGAACTTCTAGCATTAGTAATGATCTCATCATTAATTTTTTCTTTCCCAAAGTTACACAAGAAACTGTAAGCACCTTTTCTCCCTTCGATGAAAGCTTTTGTTTTAGTACCTACTTTGCTAGTAGAGTTGCACCTAGTGAGTGCATGGTTTGCAGGCAATATATCTATGAGATCTGAGTCCATGGTTCTAACCAAGTCGTGAATGGGAATTACACTTCTAGATTGACTGTGGACAGACATGAACCAGAGTTCCTTCAAGTTAAAGTTCCTCAATTTACTATAGTGGTGTGTTGCAGACACAAATGCACCAGTGTCTAAGAGATGCAATGACAGTTGCTATTAAATCTCCCAACTTTGACAGCATGGTTAACGTGAATCATTATTATATGATCGTCTGCTTCCTCATGAGAGCTTGTAATTAGTCGCTCAGCTTTGACTGATCCATTTATGATACTAAAACAAATTGTTTCACTGTCTTTATGTGATCCACCCAAGAGGTGACATTTGTCAGTAACGTTTTCCTTGACCCACTGAATGACAACACTCTGAAATGCAACCTTGCTCTCCGAGAGATCCCAAAATTTTTCCATCTCAACGGTTAAAGGCTGATCCATGTTAGATATGTACGTTACTACACCTTCTGCTTTTTTTCTTCGATTACTCTCACTGCCTATAATATCCCAATCCTTGTACTAATCACATATAATGTCAATGCGACTTCGTGTACTTGAATGAGATTGAAACGATTTCCACAGATTCTGTGCAAAGTCTCTGTTTGTTTTCAATTTCATCTGCTTCATTGGAACTTTCCTGGCGTGCCCCATGAAGTCTATGGTAATGCTACGACGATACACAATTGATGTTAGTGATGATGATGTCTCCTTAGGAAGTAATTTCATTAGTTCAATGGCAAAAACAGCCTTTTTTTATTTACGTATGATTCCTTCTTTTCTTAAACAGAAGGAGGTTGGCGTTATTTCAGATCTTAGCAAAGATCAAAGTTTCTTAAGAGAGCATAGTTTCTTAAGAGAGCATAGTCAATGATTTGCAAGATCTAAACAGTTTCTTTATTTAAGTCATAATTAATCTGAGCTGGTGGAGGTTTGATGTGTTATCTCGGTGGTGTTCATCAGTTCCTCGAACACCATTTTCATCTGTGGACTTTCATCTTGCTCTTCAAATGCCACCAGAGATTCCACATCTCGCTGAAATTGTTTGAAGCATTCGTTCAAGCAGTTCTTGTGATGCATAACATTTGCTGCAAAAAACATCGCCAGCAGTCATTAGGAAGATTGTTCTTGTGTGGACACTGTCCTTACTAAAATCAGTAGCTCTGAGTAAGTTTTGTGCTTGTATTTTATCGGAAATGCGATATCTTTTAGTATCGCCTAGACATTTTATTTGATTACAGATAATGCATGCTTTTCCCTTGGAATTCGAAGCAGATGCTGTTTTGGTTCTTTTCTTGCGGTTCTCAGGACTTGATGAAAATGATTTAGTAGATGGTTCAGGAGTTCGCTTGCATGTTGACGGTTTTTGTGAATGTCTCTCACCTGTTCTTTTTTATGCAGCATGGCATGTCTTGACATATTTGAATTCTGACAGGTCATTTTCAGATATATTGTCCAACAGGCCATCCTGCAGTATTTTTGAAGTCTCTATTAAAACAATTCTACCGTCATGGGTGCTAGTGAGTTTGCTGTTTGCTTCACTGTCTTTTACATGCTGACAAATGACATAAATTGAAATTTCTGCTCTTCTCATCATGAATGAGCTGTATTGTAGACGAAGGCCAGATGAATTGTCAGACGTTCTTTTTACACTAGTATCAGGAAGTAGAGGATAAAAGCAATCTTTTATAAGGAAGGTATTGTCCAATCACTTTTGATGTAATCATAGAAATGTACCTACAGTTTTACCACATGAGCTGAGTTAGGTCCCACATGCACTTTAGTGACCCTCAGTTTGACCTTTGTTATTGATATTTGGTACATCTGTGCTTTTTGTTTGTTAAATATTAACAAATTAGTCCTGGTAAAATTAGTCTACAGTGCCAAATAAATCATTATTTAAGATTTTCGCAAAAATTCGTTGTTGACCTACCTGGAGACAGTACAAAATGACCGTCACCTTTGATTACGACCATTAGATTAAACGTACCACCTTATTTTATATCATCCAGAGACACCATATTTAAAATATCAAAAGCCAAATTGAGGTGACGTGAAAGTTACAAATGGGACCTAACACATAGCTCCCGCAGTATTACCCCCACAGTGTTCATTCCCAGATGGTAAGTCATATGTATACCAAGTTTGGTTGAAAATTGCACAACGTTTTCAGAGTGTATGTGAAACACACACACACATACATAATACATCCATTTTTATATACAGTATATATAGATAAGAAGTTCGTCGTCTCATGGGCACGAAACCACAGAACACGAGAACTCACTACGTTCAGTGTGTGTGTATATATGTATATGTATACATACACACACACACACACACACACACACACACACATATATATATATATATATATATATATATATATATATATATATATATATATATATATATATATATATATATATATATATATATATATATATATATATATATATATATATATATATATATATATATATATATACACGCACACACACACAAGTGCGTTAAGAAGTTTTTCATCTTTCATTCAAATCTTTCCCATATCTTCTTAGCCTTTGTTCCGATTTTTCCCCTTTTTCTTAGTTTTTATCCTTTATTGAAAAAAAAAAAACTGCCTGCTTCTTGAGACTGATCCCAAATGCCGTTTGAGTAAACATCAGTTTCCCCCCCTATCATTCCACAGTGTTCGGAAAATCCATCAAAGGATTTTGTTTTTTGAAAATATCTACCTTAAATGGTTATATTCTCCCTTTCATCGGTTGTCAGACATTTATGTGATTTTTTTAGATTTTTTCAGACAAAGGAACTCGTATCAAGTCATACTTCTGGAGCATAATCCATTTTCCGCTCTCTTTTAGTATCTGTCTTAAAGAACGTTTTGACGTGACTTGGCCTTTTCCCAGTTTCCGTTCTATTTGGTCTCGTTTAGGCTTTGACAGTTCATGGTAATTTTTCGTTTGCTTTTTACAGCTACCTAAAATTGAAGAGGGATGATGACCCAGATACAGATGAAAGAACTGGAACGGATGTTACGTGGTAAATGGAGAGACAGAGACAGAGAAATTCGTTCCATTTGTAATATCTATCAGTCATACACACAGATACACACTTTTGAAAATGAAACTGAGAGAGCGAGATGAGTGCGTTCCTTCTTTATATGAGACAAATGGGGAGTGATAAAAGTGTCGTTTCCCTTCTCAGTATTTTCCTTTCTGTGAACTCGTTGTCTTTCCCCAAGGCATCCTTGTCCCATTTGCTGACCTCCCACAACATGGATCATAATTAGTCTCTATTGGCTCTTATCCCTCAGGGGTTACGATGTTCAAAGACAGATCTAGGGACTGAAGCGCTTTCCAAAACTTTAAGTTGTAAATGATCATAAAGTGGGACACATGATATGTAGTTACCCTGTTCTGATTAATGCTCCTCCATTAAATAAGGGTTCTTTCATGTAATTAAAAGCATAATTTTATTTATTTTTCCTTTCTGTATGCCTTTTTTTTATTATGCGCATTTATTGCAAATGTGTGTTATTTATTTTTATTCTAGAAAGAAATCGCTAATAAAAACAATATAACCTTTGAATATAGGGTAAATGATTGAAAATTTACCCCATCCCAAAAAAACACACTAATTGTCGGTAATCTCATCGGTACCAACGCCTACCATGATGGGCGCATATTATGAGTCATGCGACGTTTCTTATGCATCCGGATTCGTAGGAAATCTGACCCTTGAAGACAGTTTACGACTCTTTCAGATATTATTGAAGAAGACAATATCCAAATTTTCGTTTAAACCTCTTCGCACTCAACATCATAACGTTGGAATAACTTAAAGAAAAAGAAAAAGAAACTCTTCGGTTCGCATCGAAATCTGGATCCAGTTATATTCTGATCAATTCTTCCCTTATAACTTTATAGAAAACCATCAATGACCCATTGAGATATCTCGCGGAAACGAAACGCCCCGAAATGATAATATAACATTGTTTTTTTCACCGAAAATGAAATTAATATTATGAATTATACACACACACACACACACACACACACACACATACACAGACACACACACATATATATATATATATATATATATATATATATATATATATATATATATATATATATATATATATATATATATATATATATATATATATATATATATATATATAAGTTATATATATATGTGTGTGTGTTAGTAAGTTTGAATCATAACCAGCACAAAGTACTTCACAAAATCATTTACAAATACAAGGTAAAAAAATACCTAACTGAAGACTTTTACCCAAATTCATCATTGATTTTACGAGATGTCTTCAGGACAACCAAGTAAATAAACAGATGCCTAAATAAACAGATATCTTCAACAAACATGTAAGGGAATCGGTGTCTCTGATGGACACCTAATGATTCATATTTGGTCTGTGGTAAATTACATCCTGTAATATCCAGTAACACGCTTTTTTTTCTGATAATCATTTAATGGGTAGTTTGGGAGAGAGAGAGAGAGAGAGAGAGAGAGAGAGAGAGAGAGAGAGAGAGAGAGAGATGCCGTGATATTTGAGGATATGGGGGTAGGGGAATGAGGGAGGACTGCCATTTATTTTCTCAGATCTCCCGTCAATGACCAGTTAGACTGCCACTGCCGCACGAAATTGCAGAGGGCAGATGGATGTCTCATTATTTCCGTCCCCTTTCTAAAGAAACTAACATGGTATAATATTACTGATGAAATATTTGGCTACAGTTAAACTAACTTCTAAATAAAAGGAATTAAAGAAAAGGAAAACAAATTTGAATATGTTCACCTAGCATAGTCGAAAGTTAAGGATTAATTTTAACCTTGAATAATCATACCTCGACTTCTACTTTGGCAGATCATGATTTAGGTAATGAAGTTAACTATGAGGATAATTAAATTTTAAGAGTGACGAAATGAAGCACAGAAGAAAATGTGAAGAAAAAGCAAACAGAAAAATTTCATACATGGTTACGATAACTTCAAGAAAAGATCGGGGAATCCAAAAAGAGACATTTTTATTTTCTACTATCAATAAAAAAAAATGCCGCCAACAAATTTTGCTTAGGGGTAGAATTTATAAATAACTTACTTTACTGATGTTTTTTTTATTTATTGTTTGGTAAGAATCCTTCTTAACCTGATAAATTGGATGAGGCCTAACCGTAAAAATGAATTCCTATTATATATACCTGCGCCGTTTGAAAATGAGTAAATTTGGGTTTACTGGAAACTGGCTGAACTGTTACTCCAGTTATTATGAAATCCCCTCATAATTTTCATACAACTCCAAGTTTCCTTTCTCTAGAGAAAAGACATTCTAAATCCAGAGCAGATTAATCAACCTTTTTTTAGCAGTTAAGGAAACGTACCCTTAATTTCAGTTACATGTTACTTCCACGGGACGGTAGGAAAGTTTTAGAGGTAACTGATAGAAAAACTTACTGAATTTTTCTTCCTTACGGGTCGTTTTAAAATAGATGAAATTAAAACTAATTTCTTTCTTGCGATATATATTACAAAAGCAGCTTCGTATATAACATAGTGTATTATGTATGTATGTATTTTATTCTAATAAAATATTGCCATACCATGAATATAAGTCAAGGCATGTCTAAAGTTGTTCATATAATTCCAAAAGGACTTTATAAAATGTTTAAATTTTAAGGAGGGCAGTAGAGATTTTTGTCGCCCCTCTCCTTTGACACTTGCCGGGTGTGGATTTGTAGTTTCCGATTGTTTCGTATGTTTGTCCGTTCTATACCCTTTAATATATATATATGTGATTTCTACCACTATGTATCAGGCCCTCGTTAATGGCTTAGAAGTAAATCGGACAGGATGCACACAGTCTCTTATTTGTTCACCTGTGATGATGTGTGATAAATAAATCACGTATTAAAATGCCTATAATCATATATAATACAATGATAAAGGCCGAAGCCCAGCATATGGATATCAAGGACAGATGGAACAATTATCATTATTTATTGTGGTCGACGGCGTTTCACAATAACCCTTTGCATTTTCAAGACTGCAATGACACAATGTATTTTAATATGAAAAAAGGAACGTCACTGCATATAGAATAAAAAAAAAATTTTCCCTCTAAAACAAACCTACCCAATGCGCGGCTAAAACTGACTAAACATGAAAGGTGTAACGGGGATAGGAAGTAAACTAAACAGCAGAACAGTTAGGCGATAGCCTAAACAAAGGTATGATATGGGTATTTGACAATGGATCGAGCGCTTTTTGAAAATTGATTCTCAAGTTCTGAGCTCGTTTTCATGCTGGACAGTAGCTATTATTTTGAAATTATTCATATCAATCTGTGTGTGGCAGATTGCAGAGTGATTACGTATATTTGATCATTCAGGCCTGGGTAATCTGCATCCCGTCCTATAAATGACGCCCTGAAGGCCACAGACACGGACTTTTAGTAGGCGTCTCGTCTCGTACATCCCACATAGGGTTCCCAACTCACACTTTGGACAAGTATATTTATAAATGACGTTGGATGTTAGAGACGGACACAGTTCTTCCTTAGATCTGAAAAGAGACCCAAGTGTTTGTGGGTTTTTCGGATTAGGTTCGATGTTATCATATGGAAATTCTTGGTTAATGACCTTGCTACGAATGTCAAGGGGATACTTACCTGATTCTGGGCGGCAACGGATGAACGCAAGGAGTTCCTTACATTATCAAGAAATATGCTGTATTTATTACACATCTGACTCAATATTAGGACAAGTTCGTAGACAAACAAGGGAAAATCTGTGGTTTAGGGCCTTCTTCATGTGAGGGAAAATTATGTAAACTCAAGGTTCTCCTAATAATTACATTTACATAACAACAAACACAGATCAGAAGAATGACGAACTACAGGGCAGGTAACGAAAAGGGCTTGTTAAATGAATGAATCCTACACAGAATAAATATTCTACGCCGATGATGTCTTCATAACAGGAAATGTTGCCGTGGGAGTTAGAAGGGGGACTGCACATGGATAGAGCCGAGTGATTCCAAGTCCAGGCCTATCTGCAATATATGCGAGACGGTTACTTGCAAGAATAATAAGACGCTCAAAGGGGACTGAGGGAAATGCACAGATGGTGCCAAATAACTCAGTTCAACACTGAATGCATAATTACATTAACATTGAATGCTCCAACACAAATTACTGAAGGTAATCACACATTGGAAAATAAAAGAAAAAATCAGACAGAAATAACAGGAACCGTGACTGACTAAGAAACTTTATTTCGATGCATTACCTTCGTCAAGGTGACGGTGTCCTCGTTCGATAGGGCGCTGGCGATGGAGGAGGGAATTAAAGGGAATGCCACTCCGAAGGCGTACTGGTTCCAGCATAGGGGTCGAACACGTGGAAAGTTCGAGAGTCAGGCAAGGTTAACATCTGTCCTCGGTGGTGTTCTGCGCTCTTCTCTCTCGATTTCCGTTGCATCATCTATAAATAACCTTCGGAGATTATGCCGTTGCGTCTGGTAGGTGGCGCATAGGTCAATCTTTGTCATGTTTTTCTATTATAGGCCACATGGCAGCAGTCAACCTCGTGGAGGGTTAACATAGCGTGGCGCCAACTTTCTCATTTTGGCCCCTCCCTTGCCCGTTGTCTGACGCCGTCAAAAGCATCTTCGAAGGTCACCTGGAAACAAGGCCTTAGGCAGTCATTTGAACAGAGAGAAGGGTTAGGCTTAACCATTTTGGGGAATGAAGGAGAGAGGTTATGAGGGGGCGAGTGGAAACCCTCAGTTCTAGTAATTGAAACAATTGAAATGCATTTTATTTTTTTCTTTGTTACGTTACAGATGTAAAAACGGACACAGGTGGCTTTGAAAGAGAATCCATACATTGCAACCTTTATAACGTTTTTGATGAAATCACCATTGGAAAGGAATGGAAATTTACCATAGATATCTAGTTTTGGAACATTATAAATGACTTATGGCTCTTCAGAATCCATAAACAACAACTGTCTAAAAACTCTATAAAAATGTTTTGAAGAAAAACAATTATTTCTAAAAAAATAAAAAAAAACTGTCAGGAACTCAGTTTCCCTATGGAAAGCTTGGGAAGACGAAGTCAGAATAAAGGCCCTGTGGAGAAGGGAAAAAATAGCATTTAATTTAAAACTAAACATGTACCCATCCCAGTAAAAGTACTCTTTCTGTATCCCATAATAAAACGTACCTTTCCCTGGACATATTATAGGAAAGGGAGGGATTTGAACCTTCTCTATAATGGAGTGTTGGATATTAACAAAATCATGAAACATCGGAAAATTAAAATCATGTCTAAAAAGACCGAATGCGTCATCCAAATAATGTCGATATAGTCAGGGGTGAAAATTGGAGGGGCAGGAATCTAAAAATGACTCCCCAAGGAGCTCATAAACAAGTAGGCGATATTGGGGCCCAGAGGACTGCCCATCGCCATCCCCTCCACTTGTTTGAAAGCATTACCATAAAAAAACAAATACCGCGCCCTGCACGGGCAAGTCAAGAAACTGTTTAAATGCTATTTGTTAAAATTAGGAAACAGTATTCGTAAAGATATTATATGTTTGAAATAATATCAGTAGTTTCCTTATTAGGGACATATAAACAATGACTCGATAACGTAGCCGACATATGAAGGTCTGAGTCCTGGTTCAAGACCCCATTCTTAAAATCCATGAAGTTCCTAAGAGTGTACAGTAGGTGTTGCTGGTTAAAGGTTCAGGGGAGGAAAACTAGATACTTAGCTAATTTATGAGTAGGTGTAATGCAGTGATGAGAGAATCGGTCGTAAGAGAATATTGTCATTATGAATTTTGGGGAGGCCATATATATATAATCACATATGTGATTATGTATGACCTTTTATATATATATATATATATATATATATATATATATATATATATATATATATATATATATATATATATATATATATATATATATATATATATTATTATATATGATCGTTTATACATTCGATCAATGATTATATAAAGTAAGATTTGACAACTAAATTTTATAACTTAAAGAAAACTTCTTGTCAAATTATATACATTCTATTAAACATTTTTGGTGATCGTGTTGATGGTATATGGCGACCCATGTTTGTCTCTCAGAAAAAAACCGAGTGTTTTACAATGATTTCGATAAAAAATTTTATCTTGTGGTTAAAGTTTAGGATTTAAAATTAATTTAGACAAGATTGTGTCTTCTTAGTCACTATTGGATTGATAGGTGATATTTTATAATTTTATTTTTACCAGAGTTACAAAAGTCTGTTTCACCTAAGTTCATTCTAAGTTTATTTTCTGCGGAAAGTTAAATTCTATTTCCAGCGTAATCATCGAAAGTATTCATTCTCGTACAAACCATGATTTTCGCCTTTCATTAAATTATTGTTTTTTTGTGACCTTTAAAGACAGAGAAAAAAAAAACTTGATACCTATCAGTCAGGCTCATGCTAATAGCAGGTGGACTTTTTTTTATTTATTTTTGTTTTTTGTACGCGGATATGCGCAAAAGTTTGAGATACAGCGAAAAATATAAGAATAAAAAGAAAGAAAACTTATGTATGACCAAATCAGGCATGGCAACCAATCTCCAAAGCCGAGTTACCCTTTCCGGATTCCAGTTTTCAGGAGTTCTGTTGCAGTGAATTGAGTCTCTTCCTTGTCTTCTTTCGTCTTCCCTCTCCGCCCTATTTCCCAAGTCACTCACTCATTCCTTCCTTTGAATTTGAGCTTAGAAATTATTCCTTTTATCTTTATTTTTCGCTTTTACAAATTTTCCTTTTCTCTGGGCCCTTTCTTTTTTTACCTCTGCCCAATTCTCCCTTTAGATGGTCCTATTCACAAACCTTTTCCTCTTCTTCTAACACGACTTTCTAGTTTCCAGTTCATCTTCACGAAAGTATCATCAGTCTCTCATCACTGTTTTCCACAGCTGTTTATCTGTTACTTACCGCGATGTAGACACTAGAGAAAAATTTAGGTTTCACTCTCTGTGGTAGATATTTTTTGGTATGATATCCTTCTTCGTAATCCCCAAGACTCATTTCATATTCAACTTCTGTTTACTCATTAATCTTATAGGGACAACATACAATTTTAATTCACACTTTGCCTCGCTGTTCAAGTTCTCTCTCTCTCTCTCTCTCTCTCTCTCTCTCTCTCTCTCTCTCTCTCTCTCTCTCTCCAGGGATGATGTTGCCAGTCCTATGCCCTTTACCACTGACTGAATCTGGCGTTTCTAGGTGGTCGTCCAACGTTATTTAACGCCATGGAGGTGACGCCATGTTTCTATAACCAAAATGTTTTTGCATTCACCACCATCTTGAACGTTACTTTTCACCTGTTCTAAGTTCATTGCTTCTTCTTCTTGAACGTTACTATTCTTTCACCTTCTTCTTCTTTCATTCTTCTTCTTCTTCTTCCACGAAGGTTTTGTTTCTCTGGCGTCACGGAATTCCGTTTCCTTGTTTCTTCATCTTCATCAGTTGCTATTCTTGGTTCGCCAGTTCCAGTGAGATCCAGCTACTCAAAAGGTATGTTTATTTTCCCTTCTCACTCAATTCTCGCGGCATCCACATCCTTTCTGCTGGTTACTTTTTTTCCTATGGAGAGCGTATTTAGGTTGTCACTCATCATGACTGTAGTGGAAATGAAGATAATCTTGTCCCGACATTGCTCCCAGTCAGCTGATTTTAATTACACCTGACCCTGTTAGTTCTCTGTAAACGGAAACTATCGTGCTGGCTTTGTCTGTCCGACCGAACTTTTTTTGTCCGCCCTCAGATCTTCAAAACTTCTGAGGCTAGAGGGCTGCAAATTCGTATGTTGATCATCCACCCTCCAATCATCAAACGTATCAGTAGTTTTACTATTGTATAAGGCTAAAGTTAGCCATAATCGTGCCTGGGAACGATAATCCACTACCGGGCCGTGGTTAAAGTTTCATGGTCTTGGCAACGATATAAGACATCAAAAGATAGATCTTTTCATTATACTGAGAAAACTCAACTGAGCCGAAGAAACTTCGGCGCATTTTTCACTTGTTTAATATTGTTCGTAATGTTCCTCTGAGCTGGGCAGAGGGGGGAAATTTTGGGGTCAGTTCCTACTACTGTTGCAAGGGTAGGAAACAATCGGTAAAAAGCTTGCTGTTTAACTTTCAATCATTTCTGACTCCTATTTTCAATCTTTTGAACATTCATAAATTTCATGTTTAGTTCCAGTACAGAACTATAGACCCCTTGAGTCTCTTACATCTCACTGACATGAATACCTACTTAGCATTAAAATCATGATAAAGCTATCAGTGACGATGAAGTCTTAAAGTAGGATGCAGAATTGCTAAAGCATATTATGCGTTTATCACACGAAAAAGTTATTTAATGTTGACATACATTTACATGTTGGCGTCCGAGAGGCTTTCCTTAAGAAAGTTGTTCGATGGCAGCAGTATTCTAGTGTACGGCGAGGTTAAGCTCTGAATGAAAGCACAAGGACTTCAAGTGGAAAGGGTGGTTACTGTTCTCCGAGCTCTGAATTGGGGCTACTCTATGAGCAAAAAAAAAAAAAAAAAATCTCATTTGATTATGTATAACTATACACTTATATCATAAAACAAATCATATCATCAATAACAGCATCCAAAGAAAAGGTTGCGGCAGTTAACTTATCAATCCCTAATGTTAAAAATAAACTATTAATAACGCCTAATTTAGAATAGGTATATGGAGTTTTGTGCCCTCATCGCTTGCTTAAGAAACGGTGGCAGGTATAAGTAACACACAAGGTGAGACAGAGTCTTAGGGATATGAGGGTATATGCATACTAGTAGTATTACTTTGGTACTCCAAGGGATCACAAGTTCTAACTCAAGGACAGCAAAAGCAAGATGCGATAAAAACATAATTTCTGCACCTTGTGTCGACCACCAGAGGTCTACACTAAGCATTTTCAGCTCTTGCACATTAACATCCCCTCCTTTGGGGGGTTTTACGAACAAAATTTCCGGCTATGTATCCCAGCTTAACGTACTCCATCCCCATCCCTGAGGATGATGCAAACCTTTAAATGAATCGAAGTAAATTAACCATCAGATCGACGAAGATGGCGTATTGTTAATATCGTAGGTTCTTAAATCAACGGGCAATTAGCATTATAAGTAATGAAAAGACTTCTGTGGCATCTGGGCGTCTTTAGGAAGTACACGAAGGCTCACATCCAGGGCTGAAAGGGAACTTCTTTGTTAGTGTGCTCAAAACGGCGCTTTTGGTCAACTTCAAGATTTTTTTTTTTTTTTATTCTGGGGATCAGCCATATGGGAAGGGTCATGATGCTGCTTCAACATTTTTCATTTGATTCATCATGTGTAGTTGCTCTGGATCTCGATGGTTTGATGTTTTTCCTCGGATTGTTGTCTTTCCCAGGTGTGGTTATATTTTGCAAATTATTGTTAAATGCAAGAAATAAGGAGAGAGAGAGAGAGAGAGAGAGAGAGAGAGAGAGAGAGAGAGAGAGAGAGAGAGAGAGAGAGATTCAGATGTGTGAAACATTAAGTGATTTTTTTTTATTTAGTTGATTTAGTATACTCTTCAACGAATTTTCTTTGGTAATGGCATTTCTTCTCACATTTCTAAAATACAAGCCAAATGATTAATTTACTGTTATACAACGGCGTTAAAGATTACTTTGATCAACGAAATAGTAACTTAGTAAATTACTTCAGAATAATTTTAAAAATATTATGTCATGGTGCGCAACCTAGTTTTTTTTTTTTTTAACCACTTCTCTCGTTTATTCTAAGAAATTATTGATGTCCCATTGCCTAGGATAATCAGTCCAAAGCTCCCCACCCTCCTCTCTCTCTCTCTCTCTCTCTCTCTCTCTCTCTCTCTCTCTCTCTCTCTCTCTCTTTGTTTGTTTTTGTCGTTCTGTACTCGATTCGTTGACGATCTTTCTGGTAACGACACGAAGAATATTGCAACCTGAAGATTAATGATGTTCCCAGGTTTTTCTTGAGTATTCTTCTGCATCTCAAGGACACAAGTTTGCGAGATGATCCTTCATTTAAAAGGGAATGGAAAATGAATATTGCCTGTGAAAAGGATACCGAGTCGTTTTACTGTAAAGTTCTTTTACGAGGAAGAGGCTGAGTACTATAGGCAATCACTTACAAATATCAAATATCACCTAGATGTTTGCTTTCTTTTAAGTAAAGCTTAAAATTAAGTAAATACGCTCTTTGGTTGTATTCACATACATACTTTCCAATATATATACATACACACACACACCGTCATATATATATATATTGTTCGACCTACTTATATATTCTATCATAGTTGAATAATAAATTAAATTTTATTAAATAAAGGGGCAGACAACGTAGGCTGCTATATATATATGCGAAGAAGTTAGGCGGAAACCCAGGGTTGTTTTAAACTTTATTAAATGAACGTACACTGCCAGCCGACGGGTGAGAATTTTAGCTCAGAGGGCCATAAACCAGGGATAAATTTTGCTAGAACAGACCTTAGAGATACTGTTCCTACAGCTTAGTATCCTTTGACCTGTGTACTGATGAGTCTATTGTCATTTCAGGTCAGACCCTGGGTAGAGGAGCTTGAAGCGAGCAGCCAGATGCTACCCCAGCATCGCGAGACTCTCTCAGCAGATATCCTAGAAGAAAGACGTGTGTAGCCCTTTCCCTCTGAGCTAGCTTTGTTTTTCCCCATTGTCTTTAACACGAGGGAGAAAATTGTTATTCCAAACGGACCAAGGAATCTTAATGCAACTGATTACTGCATTATCACACCCAGTGGTAAGTCTGACAGTGACAGTTACTCCCAATTCTCTTTCCCTGCAACTGAAACTCTCATTTTCCTTGTTTAGTTTTTCCTCTCCCAAAGAGTCACTGGTTAAGAAATCTTAGTAAAACATATCCCAGTGATGAAGTCATATATTAAGTACAATTACTGTCGTCTAGTGAAATCACATAACTTATCCTCCATGGTGTTAAATGTATTATTCTTGATATAGGATTCATCCCCATGTGATTAAGTAATGATGAGTGAGAGTTTCTGGATACGTCTTTTCCAGAAGTGTGTACGCCTTGGGCCTGAACAAATCCTTTGGCTTGGAGAAGAATCCACATCATCAGTGCCAAGAAGCCTCATTTCGACGCTCACTGCACTCAACTGCCTTATAAAGCGTGTTGCTTTCATGTTTATTCAGCACTGAGGTATTTTTGTCTTGATTAGGACTAATATTTTGAGCTGCTGTTCACTCCTGTGAATAATCCATTTCATTTTAACGTTACTTTTGTTGAACTAGTTTCCCAGTAAGTTTGCTGAATTAATACATGTGGTTATACAATGAACCTTTATTTTTGGTATTACTAGTTTAGCCGGCGACCTAATCTGTTTCAGTATCTGTCCTTTGGAGTTTAATTTTAGCCTTAGTTGACAGAACTGCACGGGTTTTAGGTAAAGCAAGGCGATATAAATCCAATAAAGTAAGTGGTAAACTAAATAACCGACCAACCTGCATAACATATATACATAAATAAACAAACATATATATACATATATATATATATATATATATATATATATATATATATATATATATATATATATATATATATATATATATATATATATATATATATATATATATATATATATATATATATATATATATATATATATATATATATATATAATGAACCGCAGTCAGTTCATGTATTCTTAAATACAAAAAAAATACGGGACTGGAAATGACTGGCAGAAACTATAGACAGACAAATAGGAAGGAGCTGAACAAAATGAAGAAGTCACCTTAAAGTAATTTATTGTTATTTACATTATATACAAATGAGTCCAGGTTTGGCATTAAATAAATCACAATTAACAGAGTCAGTCAAAAGCAAAAATAAATGTAGCTGAAACTGATTTCTCTACCAAAACCAGTAACATCAATAACAATGAATAAACATAATGATATATTTAACTTAGTCAACAATAAAATACAAATCAACAAACACTTCAGCTAATCACATAAATAAAGAAATTATGTTACAAATAAACAACAGGCAGGTACATTACAAATAAACAACAGACAGCATAAACTAATAATAAAGCACAGCTTAACAAAAAAAAATTAACAATAAACAACATAAACAACATACTAAAGCAGCATACACAAATGCACACTAAGGGTAGCACAATACAAATAACAGACTATCTCCAAGAGAGACGTCGAGACAGACCAAGCTGTCAAAGAGGATGAAGATACTCAATACGAACTCGATTGAATCATCAAGCAGCCAG
>NC_089766.1:35570698-35593198 GCF_040412425.1 Macrobrachium rosenbergii
AATAGCTTTCAAACTATCCATAAAAAACATTCATTTCTCTAAATGTTTGCCTGAAAATCTGGACATGAAAAAATAAACTTAGTCAAGAACATAAGGTAAGAATTGTGTGAAATCAGGAGATTAAAAGATTTATAACTTTACCCGCAAAGATGCCACGTATATTATGTGCGGGCACTGACCGAAGTTTATTTCCAGAACTTGCAAAGCAGGGCATTTTAGAATTATCGGAATATCTTTCGTGCTAGGTTAGGAAATATCCAACAGTCTCATAAAAATCTGGGCTGGTATGAAGAGAAAAATACATACTGCATAAAATTGCACCTGAACGCATCACCATAATGTACTGTCAATCTTATTTTACTTTATTCTTTTTTGAACCTAACATTTATTATCACAAAATAAGTTCATCACATACTGGCAATACTTATACCGAATCCTAACTAAACACCTCCCATAGACGAGGTTAACACAGATCCTGAACAGAAAGAGGAAGTGAGGTAAAGAGAGAAACAAACAAAAAAAGAAAATTTCTACCCGCCATGAAAGGCTGAACCTGCCAAACAAGTGTTGCCAAACTTTGACAAATGGTGGCGGACACGATTGCATATTTCATCTTCCGCTGCCCCTGATGGACTTTCATGCACTGCTCTAGCTTTTAGGGGTTAAAATAAAGAGTGAAAAAGAACAAGTATGGCAGGAGATACAGTTATTGTGCCACCGGTTTGAAATTGAAGGGAAAACCCGGGTTTCCTTTTCAATATATGAAAGAACAGAAGAATTATTGAAATTTATCACACATACATAACTCCGAGAAGAGTAACCTTTCTAAGAAGAATCACTTTTCTACGCAACCTGCTCCTGGTATGGATGTCTAAAGGGTATCAAATATTTTGGACCAAGATCTTTTTTAAAGTAAACTGGACGCATTTGTTTTTCTGTATAATCACGGGCTGAGCTGCATCTGCAGCTTCTGTGCTGTTTTTTAACTCGTCTCCATAATTTTGAATAGCTTTTATATGTAATATTTTTTACCTTTTATATGTACTTTGTTAGTTACTCTCTGTGTTTTTAATACAGTGTATTGAAAATGTGTTGGAAGTGACACAACAGCGCTTAGTACTTTTTTAATTTTCCAGTGACCTTGGCGGAATATGTTTTTATACGGTATCAAGTGACATATAAGATTTTTGGCCCTATCAGAATAAATTATTATATATTTAATTATTTTTTTATATATATATATATATTTTATATACTATATATACATATACATATACATATACATATACATATACATATACATATACATATACACACACAATATATATATATATATATATGATATATATTATATATATATATATATATATATATATATATATATATATATATTATATATATATATATATATATATATATATATATAGAATGATAAATAATATTGCCAAGACCAGGAAGAACATTCTTTATTACAAAGCTTTCAGGTATAAAACCTCATCATCAGGCTGAAAAAAAACCGACAAGGATATGAATCAATAAAATTACAATAAAATGGATTATCATAATAAATCTTCAGCAAAAATACTAACGAAATATAAAATGAACAAGTATATACAAACTAAAAGGGTGAGACGTAAAATAACGAAAAAATAAAAACACAAACATAAAAATATGAAAATAAAACTATAGTGAAATGTAAACAAACTACCACTCACAAAGTAAAATATTTAACGACCTAATTGAGTACCTACTATGAAATTACACGATAGCTAGTTGAATACCAGACGAGTTGTTGTTCAATTCCGGCTTCATCTTTTTTAATAGTCAGCGACTCTGAAATTAAAAGGTCAGTCTGTTTGAACAAAAAGACAGTACCCGAAAATCCAGGTCAGTGAAAGGATGGTCCTGTGCTAAACTGTGTTCTCTAATGGCAGAAAAAGGGTGGTTTGGAAAGGGGAAACCTAGTTCTAATAGAAAGACCTCTGTGTTCCAAAATTCTGTGTCTGAGCCAGCGGGAACTAGATCCCACGTATCGCAGACCACACTGCGAACAAGTGAACAAGTAAACGACACAGGAATTAAGGTCCACAGGCAGAGTAGGCTTCTCTCTCAAAAATGATCTTATTGTAAAAGGATTACAGAAAACAAACCGGAAACTGATTTGAGGAAAACAATGCTTAAGTATTTCTTTTAACTTTTTCGACCATATAGCTACTATGACCAAGGTAAGGCAATTTAATGTACATTACATCTTTACTAGCAGTACTGTACACCGGTCTGGGACGAAACTTTTCATTTAAAAATTTTTCAGAACTTTGTAAAATACAAAAATGGGATATGAGTTTTCAGAAAAGTAATTCTGGAGGAAAACCATATCTTGATGAAATAAATTGAAATCACAACAAACATTGTAGGCCCTATTAATCAAAGTGCTTATTGAGTTCATCTTATACAACTTTGTGTTAATTCAATCCCAAGCCAGTAAAAGTACTTTTCCTATAAACAGAGGTCTCAAATTTGCCACTATTTCTGTATACCTGTACATCTAAAAATGACAACTTATTATCCTGTTCCGTCTCACAAGTAAAAGAAATGTTAGGGTGACGAGAATTAAAATATTCAAAAACAAATCAACATGTGATAATTCCTTAAACACAAGGAAAGTATCATCTACATACCTACGGTAATACAAAGGTTTGAAAGCACTAGGGCATTCAGACATCCAAATCCCTTCACAATAACCCATGAAGCAATCCGATATACAGGTCCAAGGGAATTTCCAGTCTATTTGATTATATAATTTACCATCAAAAGTAAAAGTGCCATCAGCAGTTTAAATGTAATAATTTTTGCAAGTCTATTTTATTAAGTCCAAACACTGATAGATGGTTTTCAATTATTAAGAATAATGTCGGTTGTTTCTTTTAATATATTGGTGAAAAGAGAGGTTACATCGAAACTAGCCATTATAACATCTTGGTTAAAATTGAAAGAGCATAATTCTTTAACAAATTTGGAAGAATTAGATATATTAAATTCACCTAAAGTTAGAGGGTTTAAAACTGGAACCAAAACTTAGACAGGTTATAACTAAAAGTACCAATTGAGGGTACTGTCTTTTGTTCAAACAGACTGGACCTTTTAATTTCAAGTCGCTGACTATTAAAAAGATGAAGCCTGAATTGAACAACAACTCGTCTGGTATTCAAATCGTGTAATTTCATTAGGTACTCAATTATCTTAAATTTTTAAAACATTTCAATAGTTTTATTTTCATATTTTTATGTTTGTGTTTTTAATTTTTCGTTATTTTACGTCTCACCCTTTTAGTTTGTATTTACTTGTTCATTTTGTATTTCGTTAGTATTTTTGCTGAAGATTTATTATGACAATTCATTTTATTGTAATTGTATTGATTCTCATCCTTGTCAGTTTTTTCAGCCTGATTGAGGTTTTATACAAAGCTTGTAATAAAGAATGTTCTTCCTGGTCTTCATAATTTCATTAAGAATTTCAAGTACCCCAATTATAATTATATATATATTATTTTTTTTTACCTTTATATATATATATATTTGTTATATATATATATATATTTTCATATATATATATATATATATATATATATATATATAGGATGTATGGATAACACAAATCATTGACTATTTATTAATAGCTGAGTTCGGGATCACCCACATCCCATGTTTTCTGGCTAAAAAGGCACAAAAATAAAAACACTAATTAAAATTCACAACAGCTTACAAAATTAAAATGCTTTAAAGATTGCAAAATGACAATGATAAAAAAAGAAATGGATTGCCTTTAGTAGTAAAATCCAGAGGATGAAAGTTTGATAAAAGTAAACAAGGTTAGGAAGTAAACAGGAATAGGGAGGGGTACTAGGCTATGTATAAAATGGTAAAAGTTAATGATTATTAAGTGATGGAACAATTTTCTTGATAACCAAGGATTCTAAAATATTAAGGAGGTGTTCCTTCTGCGTCGTGGTCACTATTTCAAAGTTTTTATAGTCTATTGCGTTTTTACAAATTAATGAATGATTCCTAATGTTAGACATTTCAGGTTTAGCTTGCCTAAGACCAGTACGATAGTTCAATCCACTGTGGCAATCTGCCCTCAATTTGAGCAACCGGCGCGTACTTCTGAGATGAATCTGTTGCGGACTACAACAGCAAGTATACTTGTACACCACGCCCGACTGCATCAATAGAGGGAGTTGGTC
Organism: Macrobrachium rosenbergii; assembly: GCF_040412425.1. Lineage (NCBI taxonomy): Eukaryota > Metazoa > Arthropoda > Malacostraca > Decapoda > Palaemonidae > Macrobrachium > Macrobrachium rosenbergii. The sequence continues at coordinate 35,574,942 of NC_089766.1, forward strand.
CTTGTGTCTAAAAAGGCTACCAAGACTTTTGTGGCTCTTCAAAAATTATGTTGACCTTTGGTTGTTTGGTAAAATCTGTTTCAGATGTCGTGAAAAATCACCATTATGTACAAAAGGAAAGGAAAAGTAGTATCCTAATTTGGGAACATCGAAGGAATTGGAGGGAGGGCTAAAGTAGTTATTTAAAATGTCCGTTACTTTTGGTTGGAATAAAGACACGGGAAAACAATTTTGTTAAAAATATTTTTTGTAGGAAGGAAATTTCGTTATGGAAGGAGGACTAATCAGAAGGAAGTGAAAGGGCTCTACTGATAAGGCTGGTTAAGAAATTAGACTTGAAATTAAATGCACGGGAGCTATAAAAATTGAGGCCTAAACCTGTCAAAGTAAGTTTCCTATAAATACTAACTCTGAAACCTTCAGAAGATCGGGAAACTTCAGTATCTAGAAAAGGGTAGTTTATTAATATTTTCTCTTTCTAGTGTAAAATTAATATTGTTGTGCAAACTATTTGCATAATCTAAAAAGGAGTCTGCGTGTCGTGGGTGTTTCAAAGGACAAAGCTGTCTTCAACATAGGGTCTATAGTAAAGGGGCTTAAAATCAGAAGAAAGCCTGTCCAGCAGCTGTCTTTCGAGATGGCACATAAACATATCCACCATAGCACAACTCAAAGGACTCCCCATTCCAACACCATCTGCTGTATATATACATTATCATTAAAGACGAAAGCCGTGTCCTTTCACAGCAAGTTCCAACAATTTTCTAAAATCTGAAGGATTAAAATTATTGAAAGTGGAGTCAGGAGTGGGGAACAACTGATCAATAATTATTTGTATGGTTTCATTCACAGTGATGTAAGTGAATGGGGAGTCAACGTCTAAACTAGCCATGTACACTACAAGTCAGAATCTTTCAGTATGACATTTTCTTTAAATTTTCAGTAGTTAAATAAGTTATGTGGATTCCTTGTAAGTGGTTCAAGCAGAGTGGCCAGGGATTTGGCTATTTTGTAATTAGGAGTGGTATACGATAAAAGAATGTGTCTTAGGGGATATTAGGTTTGTGGATATTGGTAGTCCAAACATGGCTCCAAAACTGGACCCTGTCACCAACAGATCATTATATGTTAACTGGTCAACAGTGCCCTGTCCTTCAAAGACCTCAAGAAACGATTAATTTTGTCTTCTTTTTTTATAAATCAAACGATAGTCTTTATCACCAATCAGTTGGAATTTGGATTTGTCTGTAAGGACATCTCCCATTTTGTTAATGTAATCAGGTTTGTTCATTAAGACAGCGTCTTTTCCCTTATCTGGTTTCATTATGACGAAATAGGCATTCTTTTTAAGTGAGTTAAGTATTTCCCAATCGTCTCTTTTAAATAAGGTGTCCACTGTGGCTTGGCCCTTTTGTACTGGTCGTGAGCAAACATTGATAAATCTGTTTGAAATTTATCGCTGTTTTGATTTAGAGGTAAGCACTTAAGCTTAGAGAAGAGTATTTCAAAAGAGCCATAAAAGTCGTAAACAGATGGTTTATAATTTGGTAAGCAAAAATCGAGACCCAGAGACAGAGGAACTTCTCCCTTTTCCTGAGCTTATAATCAGAGTAATTAAAAACAACCTTGTTATCTTTGTTAGAAGTGGGTATACCTCGGTTCATTAACCTATCTTCATGGGTTCTCGGGACTTTCATATATAGCACTTAATCTCCTTGGTAATTAGATTATTAAAAATAAACAAGTCAATTATAGTAAGCATGGACAAGACTTTAGGATACAGTTTTGGACAACTCAGAAATGTTGCATAACAAACTTTTCTTTTGTTGCAATTTCCATATTTAAAATTTCAAGAACTGCTTCTTTATAAAAACCTTGTTATATAAAGATTCTCTGACAATTTAAATTTTATAAAACTTGGTACAACATTATTCATTTGGGAATGCTGCAGAAATTCTAGGTCTAATTTGGCTTTCCATCACTTTTTCAAAAAAAAATTCTCCAATTTGCGACATTTGGTAAGGGTCAATCCATCATATCTTGCTGTAATGAGTTGGGAAAAATGTTGAAAACCTTTTGGACCTAACTCGAAAAAGGAAAAGTAAAGCCAATAGCCAGGCAAACATCTTGGAAGAAAACTGGAACAGGGCTTCGAGTGCAAAAGAATATTCTTATTTCGGGGAAAGCTAAGCCAACCTCTCATAGTAGTATGGACAGGAAGAACAGTGAGCTCATCATTGACCTATTTATTAATAGCTGCGCTTCAGGGATCACCCATATCCCATCTTCTCTGGCTGAAAAGGCACAAAAATCAAAACACTAATTAAAACTTACAACGGAGCTTACAAAACTAAAATGCTTAAAAGACTGAAAAATTACGATGATAAAACAAGGTATTGATTGCCTTCAGTAGTAAAGTCCAGAGGACGAAATTTAACAAAAGTAAACAAGGTCAGGAAGTAAACAAAAATAAGGGAGGAGTACTAGGCTATATATAAAGATGGGGAGAGAATTAATCTAAATATATCACTGGTTGCCATTCTCGTCAACATTATCATCTCCACCTTGTACACTGGCTGTATTATATCCAGTGTTTTCATTCCCATCTTGCCCACTGGCTGCCTTTTAAGGGTGAACTAGTATCACTTGGTCAATGTTTTCATCAGCATCTTCGTCGCTATCTGGTTTTAAATGCGATCCTACATTCTGTGTTTTCATTCACATCGTGCTCACTGACTGAATTTTTGGGATAACCTTACATCTTACGTCCAGTTATTTTATTCCCCGTCTTCCTCGCTGTCTGGCTTTAGGGCAATTCTGCAACCTACGTCCAGTGATTTAATCTCCCTCTTCCTCACTGCTTGCTTTTAAGGGCGATTCTATACCCTACGGCCAGTGTTTTTATCACTATTTCCTCACTGGCTGCATTAAGTGCGATTCTACACCCTTCGTCCAATGTATTTATCACCATTTCCTTACTGGCTGCTTTTAAGGGCGATTCTATACCCTGCATCCAGTGTTTTGATCACCATTTTTTTCACTGACTGCTGTTAAGGATGGTGCTACACTCTTCGGCCAGTGATTGTACCACCATTTCCTCACTGGCTGCTTTTAAGGGCAATTCTATACCCTACGTCTGGTGATTTAATCACCGTTTTCCTGACTGTCTGCTTTTAAGGGCGAGTCTATACCCACGTCCAGTGTTATTATTACCATTACCTAACTGTCTGCCTTTAAAGACTATTCTATACTGTACGTCCAGTGTTTTAATCACCATTACGTCAATGGCTGTTTTTAAGGGCGATTCAGTACCTTTTATCACCATTACCTCACTGTCTGTTATTAAGGGCGATTCTGTGCCTTATGTCAGTGTTCACAGCATCCTTTCCTCACTGGCCACTTTCAAAGGCAATTGTCTACCTTACATCCAGTGTTTTTATCAATATTTCCTCACTTGCTGCTTTTTTAAGGGTGATCCTACTCCTTTGTTCTGTTTTTCATCATGTTACTGGCTCCATCTTAAGGGTAATCTTGTATTCTACTTCTTATTTTCAGCAATGCGATCTTGTATCCTACATCCAGTGCCTGGTACTGCTATTCTAATCTTACCTAGCTGGCAGCATTTGAAGAAGTGATATCGTAACCTGCTTCCACTATTTTCTTCTCCATCTTCGTCACTGACTGCAAATGTTTTAAAGGTGATCTTGTAACCTAAGTCCACTCACTGATTGCATATCCATCTTGCTTACAGGCTGCACCTCAGCTGTGATCTTGAATCAAACGTACATCGTTTACATTACCACCGTGACTACTGAATATGCTTTTGGCCCTGTTTTGAAGGTAATTTTTTTGTCTAAGCAAAGGGAATTTGCTAGCCTTGCTCACTGGCCACATTTTAAGGGTGATCTTGTATCTTACATCCAGTTTTGCCTACTGTCTGCACCTCTGGAGGGAATGCTGTTCACAGCTTCCACTGTTTAAATCCTCATCTTTCTCACTAGATGCTTTCTAGGGCAATCTGTATTCTGTGTTCAAAGTTGATGGAAGACGTAAAACAATTATTTTGCCGTTCTTATACATTTCCAGGTCAATACAAAATAAAATGATTATGACCACTAAGTTAGTAATTTCGAAAGAATTGAATAAAAATTTTGTCAATGTGAATACAATTTATTATTCTTGTTTGGACATACTTCAATAAACATAAGATAATCCGCATCTTACTACGACAAATAACTTTCCACTGATCAGCCAAAGAAAAGTAGGACTAAGCAAAAATCGGGTAGCGATAACTCTTGTCACCCTGAAACAGACTTGAATTGATATAATTAATTCCACGAACGCTTTCAATGAGTTTCCTCATAAAGTCATTAGAGGTAATTTTTCTAAAATGTTTTTCGTTTCGATATTCTAGTACAAAAAAAAAACATCAAAGAAAGTGTAATGAGAGTTGGAGGAGATTTGGAATATGATTCCAATATCGAGTCAGTGGTGCAACCATTGATATAGTGATGATATTGCTAAATGGAACGAGAGAGATAGATATTTAGTTTGACATACAGACAGAGGGAGCCTCGATGGCACAGTCGGTTACAGCAGCAGCTTCGGACTTCGTAGAGGTCTGTGGCGCGGATGCAAATCCGCAGCCAACCGGTCAGAGAGGCGGACACTTTGCTATTCGTGTAGGCACCCCAGGATTATGTATGTAATCAACGGATAGGTTTGCTTAAAAGCAAATGGGTGTTACAGACTAAAACACACACAGAACAAAGCCACTCTAACATCTTCTAAAAACATAACAAACACCTCAAACGTCTCGAACTGTCCACCTACCTGCGCAACAACTTCTCGCTGCTGAGAGAAAGGGCGTTGGGGATTGGTGTGATACATGTACCATATGCTACTGGGGTCTAAGTGATGTCAGGCAGGGCAGCCGATCGAGACTACGGTCTACCCCAAAGCCAAATCAAAAGTCCTTCAAAAGAAGGCATCGTGCTTACTCCATACAAAATGGGAAAAAAACACGTTAAAAGAAGAAGATGAAGATAGACATACAGACAGAGAGGAAGAGAGACAGACAGTCAGACATAGCAAGACTACTCCCCTTATTTACTCTAAAGTCACTCACTTTAACAAAATGATACAGTTCTATAAATCTGTAACCATTTGTGATATTACTCATATATATATATATATATATATACTCCCTATATATATATATATATATATATATATATATATATATATATATATATATATATATATATATATATATATATATATATATATATATATTATATATATATATATATATATATATATATATATATATATATATATTCTATAAATCTGTAACCATTATATATATATATATATATATATATATATATATATATATATATATATATATATATATATATATATATATATATATATATATATATATATTTATATATTTATATATTTATATTATATATATATATATATATATATATATATATATATATATATATATATGTGTGTGTGTGTGTGTGTGTGTGTGTGTGTGTGTGTGTGTGTGTGTGTACATATGTGCGTGTGTATGGATCAGGTAATGTAACGCCTCCGGCACTCTAAATATTTAATTAGGGACCTGGTAGAATTCAGGCGCGTGGGTTTCTAAGCACCGGATTTTTTGCAGTTCGAAATTATGCACATGAGATTGATAATCATTTAATACATTTATTCGCACTTCTTGAATTACATCAAAGGATTTCTTAAGTGTGCACCGAAGGACCTGCTAAAATAGTCTGAATGCTTTCAGAGTTCTATTGAATGTTATGAACGAATACCTTCTTACACATTTAATAACTCTTTTAACAGTTTCTGCTTTGTCGGCTTGTATGAATAGAATCTAAGTGTCATATTTCCCAGAAATAGATATTTGCAATAGTCATAATGTGCTCTTGACTTCTCCACTTCCTCATAATTTTTCTGGATACCCAACACCGCACGCTTTGAATCATACATGAGAAATAAATGAATGAGCTCTGGCACCGTACGATGAATTGAACCATTGCATAGATTCGAGACTGAAATTGCCACGACACAGTCTGTTACGAAAACGGATAAAAGACAAATGCATCTCATACATGCATAACAATATAAATGATCAATTCATATACTTTTCCTATTTCCTAACTCTAATAAGTGTCCAGCATATTGCGCTTGAAGATTATATTAACCAGAAATGTGTTCGTTCAAACTAAGTAGCCTCTTCAGTTTTCTGTTTCCTAAGAATTTTAGGTGAATTCAATATACCTGAATAATTGGATCACTTTGGCTCTCATTCCAGGATTAGACATTAAATGAAAGCGCTAAAATCTGTAATTAACATTTTAACAATAATAAGATAATTGTTTTATTACTGCTCTTATAGTCTTATTACAGTCATTATTATTACAACAACAATAATTTATTTCAAACGTTCAAAATGTATTTTTCACTTTCGAAAATATTTTGATTCAGAATCATGTGGCAGAATTAGAGGGAGAGTGGAAATAACTTAACGAGCTCGGCAAGATAAGAGGAAAAGCCCAAGGCTCAAACGGCCGAGTTTATGAATAAAAGGTTAGAGAAGGATGGGGTTTGCTAGTAATCTGGGAGTGCTACTACAGTAGAAGAGACAACCAAAGACAAAACATAAAATGTATGTTTAAGGTAATAGAGAAAGAGAAAGAAGAATACAAAAGAAAGCAAGGGACATTACTGTGGAAAGGATGTAAAGATTCAACTAGGGAGAGATTTCATGGAATGGGAAATTTGTGATTAATAAAAGACCAAAGAACGAAAAAGAAAGATAAAACGTAATAAATTCAGCTGATAATAAACAAAGGGTGTAAGGAAAAGAAACATATTGGAGAAGACACAGAAGGCACATGCGAATAAAAAAAAAAAAAATAGAGATGCATGAGAGAACGGGACCGGTCAACAAAAGAAATTTTCGAGGAATGAGAAGTGCGAAGATAAATGGAGGACATAAAGATTATTAGGGAGGAGAAGAGAAAAAGAAGAAATATATGGGAAGTAAGAAGCAAGCATCCAACAATTATGAAAATTTTGTTTTCTGAAACAGGAGACGTGACGGGGAAATAAGTTTTCCTGATTGAAAAGAGTAAATGAAAAGTATTTCAAAATTGAAAATTGGACTGAGGTAAATAACAAAAGCCGAGAGGGAGAAGGAGATGATGATAAAAAGAGCACCTTAGAGATAGTTGTGAAAGCAAAATAATAAAGATATAATGTTCAAGTCTCCGTGAAAAGTAAAGCTATTAGAAAATATTGGTTATAAAATAAGGGAAGAGAAACGAACTGTCAAACACTTATAAGAGTTAACAAACACTGTTTTTGAGAGAACGAGAACAGCTCATCGAAATGTACCCGAAAAAGGCTATATTCTTCTTCAGGTAATATCAGTTACTTAGTTTCTAAGGTAACCATTGTGAAGCAGAACTAGAAATAATTTAAATGAGAGGATATCAACCGATCTGACTTGTATTATAGAAACCTTTCGTCCATCGCTATAACATCGAGTTAAAATAAACCATAAATCAATAAAAAAAAAAAAAATTGAACGAAGGGCAGTACATGACGGCTGTTTCAATAGGAACTTGACCAATATGGAAGAATGGTATGGGTATACTACGGTATTAAAATAGTCAATATTTAGCATAACCCTTATTCTTTGGGCAGCTGTATTTTTCACGATCCATGTGAATGAAAATTTATTTGTTGCCGATTATTATCCTTGTTGTTCAGATATAGATGGCAATCGGTACGTTATCTATTGTTTTAGAAATTGTTTATAATTACAAGGATATCAAAGAACGATTTGAGTTTCCAAACATGATAAAATTGCTATTGGCGTAGCAAATATTTTGCTCTAAAGTATTGCATGTGAAAACTTTTTTTTTTTTTTATGTTAAATCTGTCAAAGTAAATGTAGACCAAGAGTGATTAAAATGCATTAAAGTCCATAAACCTGTCAAAAAACGATGATTCTTTTCTAAGATGTATTCCGTGTTTTATATATTCGCAAACAGATTTCATTTTGAAAACTTACTTCAAGGATTGAGCGATTTAAGACTACAACACTTGCAAAGCTGATAGTCGTATGAGAAAAGTTTTGCTTTTGCAAATCTTTTATTTATAAATTTTCAGCTTGTTCAGTGTGCGTATATCACTGTAACTGAGCGAGTCAAGAAAAATGTCAGGGCAGGTCAAACAGTCAATTACGTTCTGTACGAGAAGAAAGTAACTATAATATTAGATCGAATTATTTCAGATAAAAAAGTAAAATCCACAGATATTTTTTTTTCGGAAATCCTCAACGCTTAGCAATTTGTCAGTCCGATTTAGGGGGGTTAACAGTATTGCACATTTATTCCTTCGTTGTTCCAAATCTAATACGGAAATTCCTTGCAATATATTTTTTTATATAATTGTACAGTATAAGAAATCGCATATATATTAAATAGATCAGAGCAGGAAAATAGAGATGATTATTGCAGGTGGTGGCAAATATATATCTTCTTCCCTTCTTTTAATCTTTTAAAGACTTAATAAGGAAAAGAAAGAAAGGGAGTAATGGGGTAGAGATGAGGAAATTGCCGTCGCTTCCCTGGGAAGGACTTTTTGAATTTGGCAAGAAGATATGAAAAAAGATTCAAATACAGAATGCCCTGCCTGATTATTTCCCATTTACTAACCCTAAAGACTTTTGTTTGAGATATCAATAAAAACCCAAATATGTCGCCCTAATTCTTCCTGATATTGTAATTATAAGCGAAAGAGTATGGGACACTGGATGCGTCTCGAGAAGAAAATCAATTTGTTTCTGTTTTTACCACAGGGGTAGTCTTTGTTTTGTGTGTGATATTTAGTCTGAAGGACATCCATTTGCTTTTACAAGCAAACGCCGATGGAAAGGGAATATTTAATCCGCATGGATACAGATTGCATAATGTCGTATTTTTAATAACGAGAATCTATTAGAACTGCAAAGGCAAAATAATGAAGGTTTGTAAGTTAAGTATGACATATATCAGGAGAAAAATAGAACGGTAATTTTGCGTTTGTTATAAGTATACAAAATTGTCATAGTAATTAAAGGAGAACGAATGAAGAAATTGATAATAACCTTTTTCTCCTGTAGTCTTATTATCAGTGTTCATAGAATAGACAACGCTGAAGTCTTGCGGGAAAACCACTGAAACTCGATGTTTAGAAAGAAATATTTTATATTTTAGGTCATCTGATTTTATTAAAGATATATATATCAACGTTTACTAAATGACTGCTCTATTCTATTCAGATATTGAGGAAAACTATGGAAATATTTTAAATAGGAAATAGAGAAAAAATGAATAAGGATGTCTAGTATGCTAAGAGATATATTCAAAAAATGGTGGGTGATATAAAATATATATGTTCTTCATTAGAAGTGATAAATAAATAGTTATTTTTCGTATATATTGTAATTATTTTTTTTTATAATTGCAGTAGAAATATTCGTTTGACCTAAAGGGAGATCAGAGTCATTAACTGACTCGACAGATGATTAGCCTGCAGGTTTCTGGCCAATATTACCTCATTTTTATTCGAAATCAAAATAATCACTATAAAAAAAAAAGATTAATAAAGCATAAATGAATACATATATTTGATCTCTGCACACTTATTGTGGGAGAAATGTTTATAGAATTATCATAAGATATACAAAGATTTTTAGAATATTCAGTATGACTATTATTACTATTTTCAAACAAGAACCATTTTCGGATGGGAAAAGCCCAAAAAGGCTTGTTCTCAAAAAATCAAGCTTCTAATATTTGTTCAATTAAAACATGTAACAGAAGAATACAAATACTGAAAGAAGAATCCGGAAAAAAAATGAAAATAAATAAGCAAATAAATAAATAAATAAATAAAAATGTATTGGAAAGCTGTTTTAGGTCACATAACTCCAGACAATTCAACAAAGTTTAGCGTTGCCGATGGTCTGGTCTGAAATTTTCCCAAAGTGAATACAGATTTCATAATGTTGGACCCTGGAACGGCGAGATCAACAAGACACTGCAAATCAAAATAATGAAAGGACACTAAAATATCATTGAAAAACTGGATTCATACAGAGCAGAGAAAAAAAAAAAAAAAAAATTTTGCGTTTGATCATATGTGGATTAAAACCATTTTCTGTAGTAAATCCAACCCAGGAGAACGTATTAAGAAATTCATGAGTCATTTTGGGTAATTTTTCTCCTGTTTTCTTATTATCAGTGTTCATTTTTTTTTTTTAGAATGAAAATCGCTGATCACGAATATGGAAAACCACTAAACTCGATGTTTAAGGAAAAATAATGTATATTTTAGCTCATCGATTTTATTAAAGAAAAACAAGTTTTACAAATTCTATTCAGACAATTGAAGAAAATTAGCTTTTAAACAGTCAATAAAGCAAAAAAACGATTTAATTACTGCTGTTAACGGATGCAAATCAATGATATAAAATTTATGGCTTGATTAGACACTGGTAAATAAAACTTATTTTCTTCAATTACTTGAAATAATTGCTTGAAAATATTATACTACCGCACCGCAAAGAAACGTTCCTCTTCAGAATGCCTGTATTTCAGCCTTTCCTTATGAAATTACCCATTTTTATTCGAAATGTCAGTCATCTTAGGTAAAAAAAAGATTAATAAAGCACCCACAATAATAAATATATTTGATTTTAATTATTGCTGGGAAAATGTTTATGCATCATCATCATTTGACTATAGATTTTAAGTATTATTATAACTATTATATACTATTATAGATACAAGAACCATATTATATGGATATAGCCCATATAGGCTATATATATATCAAGCTTCTATATAATATAGTGTTCATTTAAAATATGTAACAGAAGGTAATATATATATATATAAATAATATATATTATAAAAAAATAAAAATAAATTAGCAAATAAATAAATAAATAAAATGTATAGATGTTTTTATATCACATACTGTATATAAACTATATATAGCCCATAAGTTGAACCCTATATACGGAAGATATATATAACAAGATAAGGTATATATATATATATAACGAAGGATATATATATCAAGTGTCTAAACTGGATTCAGACAGATGCCAATAAATGATAAAATATTTTAATGAATGATTGGCATTTCATCAGTACTTTGCCTCTCCTTGATGTATAGACAATAAAGCAGAACATAGTAATTACCCAACAGCATAAATGATAATTATGATAAATCCAGCATAAATAATAATTGTCAATTAACTCTGCAGTGACTGGTGAAAGAATCTGAATCTGTTTCTATTTGGAAAATAATGAACAACTAATGTAAATTATATTGAAACAAAGGAAACATGTCAGTTTGCAATTTCATCTTGAATAGTGTCATCTCGACTAGAGGGGACAACTAATTCTCGGGTGCGATAGTCATCCAACATAAATATTTAAACAAATTTCTGGAAGGAGAATTATTCCACGTTTTATACTCTATATAAAAACAGAAACCCTTGCAGTTGGATAATGGCTATGTTTTGCCTTACTGTCAAGATTTCGAAATTTGGGACGAAAATATTATATACCGCACTATAATATACGTTTTATATATTTGGAAAGGAAAGAGGATACTATACGTTCCTCTTCATATATATATATATCAGCTTTCATTCGTTATGAAATTTATATTAGCTCATATCAGTCATCTTAGGTAAAATTATAGTATATATATATATATATATGCCATATAAATGATATATATATTTTAATGATTGATTATATTTCAAAATATATCTATATATATCATATATATATATATATATAATATATATATATATATATATATATATATATATATATATATATATATATATATATATATATATATATATATATATAATAATTTTCATTCACCAAGGACCAAACCCTGGACTTTCGAGTGAGAGTTTTGGGCTTTAACAATTCGGACACAACGGTCATAAAAGGAGTTGGAACCTAAGTACTAGGTACCTAAAGTTTTTCGTGGTAAGGCATCTAATCCCTAACATACCAGTAATTTTACCTGACCTGGCATGATAAATGATAAATCCAGCATAAATGAAATTTTCAACAGCACGGCTCCGTTCGCTCAGCATTTGCTGAACAAAACTATTACATCTGGAGCACACGCAAAATTTCAACAATTAAACTGTAAATTATATGATAACGGTACCACCATATCAGCTTTGTCCCCACAGCGAAAGCAGCAGCTGGAAAATCAAAACAAACCCTAGAAAGTCCTCATAGTGTTGGCATCAACGCATCATAATCATTTGAAATGTCTCATCTGTATACCAAGACAGAATATGGCCATGGCAATGGCTTTGGTAGTAAAATTGCCGTGGATGAAGACGAAGGGAAGAGAATTTACAGGCGGAAGAAGACGGAGGAGGAGGACGTTGTGGACTAACCCTGGTTACAGAGACGTAGGGCAGCAATATCAATAATCTTATAAGAATTGGCTTTAGAGGATCACATTTGTGATTACTTCAGTAATGAAGGCAAGGTAGCATTTCAGGATGCTATGGCCTTCAGACACTAGTTCTTTTTTTGTGGTGATGATAATAATGGCCTTCAGACACTAGTTCTTTTTTTTTTGTATGATGATATAATAATTAAGAGCTACAAATATATTTGTATAGGAAATAAATTTTACCATTGTGTACATCCAGGACTTTTAGTATTTTATAACCTTGAGTGCAATAAAAATGTTCTGCATAAATTTTATAGGATAAATAAAGTTTCTGTGACAGTGTATTTTTTTATTTAACATTATAATAATGTGTAAAAATAAAAATTATGGCCCTGGTACAGATTCTTTTCTTTTGTGTGTCATATCTGTATAGGAAAGAAATCATACAGGAAAAAAATTCCACCTTACAACAGTTTATGGCCAATGATTAACTTCCTTCCTCCTCTTTCAACTTGTTTGGAATACTTGTCAAGTTTAAGCATAAGTCTTGGATGTTTAAGGCGAGGAAATTCAGATATTATGATTTTACAAAACCCCTGCTGCATATGGGATGTCTTAATCACAACTTTGTGCTTGTGCAGTTGATTTTAAAAAGATAATGCTACTTCAGTTGCACTGCCTCACGTTCTGGTACATATTCCTTTTACGTTTTGGAGTACGAGTTCGACCCCAAGTTTCTTTATTCCGTGGTGATGATGATGATGATCGACTTGTTCCTGGCACAGTGTGTGAAGATGCTGGGGTAAGCAGATCAATTTCATCTACGCTACTGTCATAATTGAATGGCTGATGGACGACTTCATCATCAGACTGATAGGCTCAACTTGTACTAAAAGAGATTGGGATAACTGGGAATCCTGCTGATTGGAATTCTGAGACTCTCCTGATGGGAGGACTGGGACTCCTGCTGATGGGAGGACTGGGACGCCTGCTGAAAAAAAAACCTCAAAAAAAAGGAATATAAAATTAAGGCAACTTCAAAAAGGTAAATCATAAAAAAAGGAATATACAAATTAAGGCAACTTCTGTAAAAACACTGAAATGCAAAAATAAACATACAATACTTGAAACAGTAATTCATTCTTAATACTATAGACACAGTAGTCTCAAGGTTTGATGTACTATATGGGGTGACAACATCAGTCAGGTACATGTATATCAACTCAAAGAGCCTTTATCCATTTTGGAACATAGTCTCCTCCTGAGCCACTTTTTACTTGTTTGATTTTAGCCAGCTTCCTCCGAAATGATGTTTTAAGATACTTAATTTTTCATACACTTGCATCTTAAGAGAAAAAGTTCAAGTTTGATTAACTTAAATAATCATAGAAATAATGAAATGGAAGAGGGTATTTCATAAGTTGGCACAACAGGGGATCCAGGGGTGAAGCCTCTGGCCAGGCTAAGTGAGAGGTTAGAATTTCAACTTTATGGTATCCAAAACAAAAATATAAAGTCTAAAATACTCATATATATCCAAAGGCCTTTGGCCATATGTTCATACTTATTCAATGAAACGACACTTAAGACAATTTCTCTCTATGAACATGCAACATTTGAGATGCGAATAGTCAACATGTGAATTTCTCATAGTAACCATGCAATAATTCTGTACAGGTCAGAGGTTAGGTAGGTGTTTTATACATTATAGGGCACTATATAACCTAAAACACCTATACCTGTCCCTAACTTGGTTATATATCTAGCTGGGAGGCTACACCCCAAGGCCCCTTAATAGTTCCACCTTCACATATATATTTTAGGACAATATAAAAACAACTTTTCTACTGAAAATGAATATTTTCTTTTAAACTAAACAAAAAAACTTATAATGATGCTGTTTTGGCACCATGGCCTATACTATCCTACCCAGAGTGCCTTATGTTCTGAATTCCCAGAATATCTGGTTAATCAGTATATTAATAATTGATAGGTGCACGCTGCGTTTTATATATTATCATTAAATATCAATTATAATAACAATGTTCAGTTCATGGTGATCTAATCACATGACTGATTTAGGTTGGTGTTTACCTCAACTAACCTTGTGGCCTTCTCTAACATCTGGCTGGCTGCAGACTGAAAGATAATTTTAGCTGATAAAATTTGCATGCAAAAGAAAGATTGCTTTGCAAAACCCATCATTTAGGAAAGGGAAGCGTCAAAGCAAATCTTGCCTGTCCCAGTTATGTTTTCTGAAGTGGAATTTTCATGAATTCTGGGCTGCTGGCATTGGCTCACATCGTTTCACTCTTTCTCATTGCTTTTCCTGTTATCCTTTGCCTGTATTCCCACCTCTCCCACCTGTCATCCAAAATCATTATTGGCTCATCTCTCCATACTAAACAGTTTATCTCAAAACCATATTCATCGTGTTGTCATTAGTTTGCATTTCATCATTTCCCTTTTCATATCTAATCATTTACTTTCTATTTTCTTATGTATAAGGACTCCCTGATTTTCATTGGTCCGATCTTCATTATTTTATTTCTTTCCCTCAATCTTCAAATCTTCATTGTACACTGGTGAACTGTTTCAAGTACAATTTCGCCGAACGATTAATACAAATGCTGGCATAATCTCATTTTGTAAATGACTTTGACAGCCGAATCGGGTTTTTCTTGCTGATTTAGCGTTTTTCTTCAGCAAATGCTGAGCGAACTCTGCTGTCTATTAAAAATCCTGGAAGCCGCTTTAGTTACCCGAGAAAAACTTTAGGTTCATTCACTTTTTTTACCTGTTATTCTACGAGTTTTCGTTTATTGGTTTTGGTTCACTAAGTTTCATTTTCCAGTGGTGAGTCAGAATATTTTTTTTCTCGGATGAATTACTACTTTACTCGTTTCACTCCGGAGAAGGAAACACTAAGATAGGATGCTGACCTGTGTCTCACACACACACACAACCCCTCATACCCCTATATTATTAATGGCTATATATAGGCGCTTATTGACAATGAATGGCTGGAGGAAAAGTCCATGAGTTTTTTTTCTCTTTTCTCTCTCTAATCTTTTGGAATAGCATAATGTGATTTTTAATCTTAATGAATTTTTGGTATATACTTTGAGGAGCATCAACTTATATGTCTGTGCAGTTTACCTGATATCAATATTGGAGGATATGTAATGGGTTGTTACTGATTTGTAAGCCGATTGGTTAGCATTTTCATCTAGTATATACTTATTAATGTCTTTATAAAATCTCTTAATCTAACAATCAGTCTTTTTTGAGTTAAAACTTGTGTAACAGTGAACAATCCTCCCAGCAATCTAAAACTTCATAAAACTTAATGGTTTGAATTGCTTATGCTTGTTAATTAAAGTTTTGTATTTAATCTTGACTATTAAAAATCACCAACATGATGCCAAAAAAATAGTAAATAATAATAACTCTGACAAACTTTTTGCAAAATAAATTTGTCTGATTAAAATTAAAATCACAATTTAAAATCATTAGAGAAATTCATAGAAAAGATAATGATAAATGACATTCTCCTTTATCAAAATAAATAGAACCATTCCTTATAATGTTTGATTTGAAATGGATGCCCAATTTCCACTAGTTTGTTTAAAAAGGTTGTTACCCATCCATAACTTCCAAAGAATTAATTTCTTCAAGGAAGGACAAGTTTTATGGGATCAACTGGACCTTTAGAGTGTTCAGTCTTAATTTTTTGATAAGGTCCCTGGGCTGCACGACTAAACCCTCAAAGAAGTCCCAATAAAACATGGCCTTTGTGTTTCTCTGGAAAGCACCAGAAAGAACCCCGCAATACCAGGGGCCAAAGATTCCCTCTGGGATCCCCTGAGAATAGTTATATCAATCAAGTTATTTTTATTTAGTTTTGGAAAAAGGCACAACACAGTTACCATTCCCAGAGCTCCTTGAAGACAATTTCCATCCTTGGCTCCAGAAAATTATAATTGTCTGTATGACGGATTCCTTGTTTTCAAAAAGCTTTTGAAAGCAGGAACTGTGTTGTTTCTTTTTCCGAGACTAAATAAATACACCCGGACTAATAAAGGGATTCCGGAGGGAGTCTTTGATCCCGTAGTCAAGGACACTTTTGGCATGTGCAAGTGATTTCTCTCATGGAACACACTAACAGTACTCAATAATAACGAAAGCGTATTTTGCGTAGTTCCAAAAATTTTGTGTCTTCCTATCCTTTAGATACTGAGCAAAAGCTCGTCTGAAGACCTGAATTTTTCTGGGAATGACTTCTTCTTTGGCTTGTTGATTTGTAATGACAAGGTAAACAAACATTGACATATTAACATGGCGCCTACTATGATTTGTTATAAATGCTCATGAGCTGTATATATCAACAGGCTTTACAGCATATCATATGGTCACGTATTTGTAGAAAATTTAATGGAATAATAAAGATATGAATAAAATAAATGAATAATATAATATAATATAATATAATATAATATAATATAATATAATATAATATAATATAATATAATATAATATAATATAATATAATATAATAATATATAAAATTAAAATGAAAACGAAATAATAAATATTCATGTAGAAAATGAAAATAAAAAAAGGAAGGGAAACAAACAAATTAAAACAACAAAATAATAAAACCGTTAAATGAAAGCAAAATTAATCACAAATATGAATAAAAGAATTAAACCTAAGAATATTTTAATTAAAATAAAAGAAAAAATGGAAACTAAAAAAAATAAATATAAAACAGATCTAAAGGAAGTTATGGCAAAGAATTAAAATTAATAAAATATAAATGTCAAAAATTAAATTAAAGATACGAATAACCACAAAGGAAACTAATTGTAATAACGAAAAATATATTAAAATGCAAACAAAACTAAATAAAAAAGGTAAAAATAAAACTAAACATCACAAATAAAAAAATAAAAAAATAATAAATATTAGAATAAGTGAAATAAGATGGAAAATAATAAACATAGAAATAAAATACCCAAAATAAAAATTTTTAATATACAAATGACAAAAACAATGTAAATAAATAAAATATGAATAAAAATTATAAAAACCTAAAATAAAAGGAAAAAAATTTAATTAATATTAAGAATAATAAAAACAGAAATAAATGAATGAAACCTAAAACCATATATACACAAGAAATAAAACTAAAAATAAAAACACTGAAATAAATAAATAAAAATAAATATGAGTAAAAACAGTAACAATCACGATAGAAAAAATATAAGTAAAAAATAGAATAAAACAAAATATATTATATAAATATATAAATATAATAATATATATATATAAATAAATATAATATATATATAATATATATATAAATAAATAAAAAATATAATATGATATAAAATATATAAAGTATATATATATATAATATATATATAAATAAATAATATATATATATATATATATATATATATATATATATATATATATATATATATATATATAAATAAATATATATATATATATGTATATATATATATATAAATAAATATATAAAATATTATATACATAAATATATATATATATATATATATATATATATATATATATATATATATATATATATATATATATATATATATATATATTTATATATATATATATATATATATATATATATATATTGCACTGAGTTTGAATATATTTTTCAGATTTACTGATCTTAATCTTCGTTTCCGTTTTACCTA
>NC_089766.1:35598198-35618198 GCF_040412425.1 Macrobrachium rosenbergii
TCTAAACTGGAAGAAAAACCTCAGATTGCAAATAAATGGGACTCAAGCTAAAAAAACTAACTGGCATGGGACTAAGTGGTGCAATAAACAAAACACATAAAAATCGAGTTGATATAAAAGCAACATTAATAAATTCTCATAGAGAAGCATAAATCGTACATTAATGAACATTTTCAAAAAATTATATCCTTTCATAAATAAATAAATAAAATAAGTAAATGCAAGTTTATTGTGTTTCAATTACCAAAATAAATCTGTCAGAGAGATCGTTGATGGTGACCCTCAGGAATATTAAAAATAAACATTTTAGGAAAAAATAAAACTGTTTGGATGCCACAGAGAAATAATCAAAAAATAAATAAATTCAGTTATTGTCCAAATCGCAATTGACCTTATCCATATTTCATAAATAACATCTCTCCTATCAACAGGACTGCTTTAAAATAATTTTACTAACTAAATTCATTTCCATGATCTATTCTTCTTATCCTCCTTTCCATACGACCCATAAATAAAGCAAATTTTTAAAGTCACTGATAAGTTCATTTTTCATTCTGTTTTATAATGTTGAGTCAGTAAATAAATCACGAAAAAAATGCCTAATCATGAGGTTCTTCCTTTTTCAAATAAATAAACCTCTATGAGCTAAAAAGTGTTATTCCGAAGCCAAATAAATAATTTACTTTCTTTTTTCTATTCATTTATGTGATAAATAAATACTGATGCGATTTTGAAGCCTAATATTTAAATTTATTCTGGTGTGACTAAATAAAAAAAGAAATAAAGAAAATAAATAAATTTCAACGTACCGTTGGTTTCATCCGTGAATAAGCGACTAAAAAAATGTCTTGCTAATTAAATTATCTGGCGTCTTATCTACCTGGGTTACTTGCAAAAAGCAAATAATAATAAATAACAGTATGGAATACCAAATTCTTCTCCTCTAATAAATAAAAATAGAATTAAAACCCACTTCAGCTCAATACCAGTCACACAACGATCTGTTTTAAATTTCTCAGCTAAAAAAATTTCTGGTGAAAAAAAATGAAATAAATAATATTATCAAAAATAAATGATGTATTGCAGACTAGATCATTTATAGATATTTTAGTGATCGATAAACCAGCGACGTTGTAGATATGTTGTGTTACTCATATAAAGTCAAAGCATGACTTAGTGACAATAGAATTACAAAGTTGCAGTTCATAATATATTTTGTACTAAAGTATCTCTTATTAAAAAAATGAAATGTCTAATACTTCAATAATAATATATAAATCAAAAATATCACAACTAAGGGGAAAATAAAAATTCTTCTTTTTCAATCAAATAAAAAAAAATTGCAAATATTTTTTCCTTGAGTACAGATTTAGGAAAAAAATTTAAATATTCCGAATTAAAGGTGCTGACAGGAGTCTGATGGTAACTGAATTTTTAAAAAGTGAAAAATATTCAGTTGCCTAAAGGGGAAAAATTATTTCATAAAAAAAAAATAATAATACAAATAAATCGGTGAGCTGTGGAATTTGTTTAATCGTTTTCCATTAAGTCAATATATGCAAATAAGAGGTCATTTATTGTTAATGGAAAATCTGCCGTAAAAGCATTAATCCTGTTCATTAATTTCAAACATAACCCATCCAATAAAGTTTTGGTGTATAAATAATTTTGTTTCAAATAAATGACAATGGTCTGTATATTAACTAAATAAGCATAATTTGGATTAAAAAATAAGTACATAAGAAAATAAATAAAAATCTTAAATTAAAATTCTTAAACTTAAAATAAATAATTGAACAAGAAAAAAATAAAGAACAAATTTAGAAAATAAATAAGTATATATATATATATAAATAAATATAAATAAATAAATATAAAAAAAAAATATAAATATAAATAAATAAATAAAATAAATAAATAAATAAAATTATAAAAATATAAATAAATAAATATATATAAATAAATAAATAATATAAATAAAATATAAAAATAAATAAATAAAAAAATAAATATATATATATAAATAAATAAAAATAAATAATAAATAAAATAAATAAATAAATAAAATAAATAAATAAAAATAAATAAATAAATAAAAATAAATAAATAAATTCTAAATAATATATATATATATATATATAAATAAATAAAATAAATAAATATAAATAAATAAATAAATAAATAAAAATAAATAATAAATATATATAAATAAATATATAAATAAATAAATAAATATAAATAAATAAATAAATAAATAAAAATAAATAAATGAAAATAAATAAAAAAAATAAATAAATAAAATTTAAATAAATTAAAATAAATAAATAAATAAATAAATTTTTACCTATAAATAAATAGGAAAAAAAATCCATAATAAAAAAATAAATAAATGTAAAAATAAATAAATAAAAAATAAATTAATAAAAATGTGTTATACTGTTGTGGTGTAGAATAGATAGGAAATTAAATAGAAAGAGAAAGAGAGAGAGATAAAAAATAAAGAAAAAGTTAGGAGAGAAGGAGAGAAATAAGAATAAAAAGAGGCAAAGAACACAGTGATAATGCCCAAATGCTGTTGTGTCAATTATCAATAAAAATGTTTACATTGCAGTATATCGTGTTTAAGCCATTAAAACAGTCGTAAATAAAAGGAAATAATGGCCTCTCAATTAAAGCTAACAAAAACATGAGTCAGCACAGTCTAAATGCTTACAACAGCTGATTCTATAGCCCCGCCTTCTCAGGAAGGTGTTTTCATGGAAGTTCCAGAATTTGGGGTTGGCCCAAGTGATAAAAATAAAAAACCTCCAATCAATTATGTGTGGGAGGGTCTTTCAATACACCCACCTAAGATCACCTCCTATCAAGTCCTCTAAGGAGAGATTTGAATCACACCCACTACAATCCTTCCAATCAAATAAATGAAGGGGAGGCCTTGCTGATTAATCCTTCCAATAAGGCTAGAAGGAGGTGGAGATTTGCAGATAAAAGTTTTCTGAGGTTCAACGAAAAAAAAGACCGACGAGGGGAGAAGAGTCAGAACTGTGTCCTTCAGGGAAGTACGTCTCCCCAATCGCTTCCGTTAAATCCCCCATATAGACTGATTCAAGAGTGATTCGTTTCTATCATTGTAACTTGTTAATTTTGTAAATGATCTTTATAATACTAAGTACTAATTAAAGTGAAGAAATTACCGATCTCATCTCTATAAAAAATTTCTGAGAGATATCAATATTTAAAAATAAATAAATATACAAAGATAGCACATCATCCATAAAAATCTGAAGGACACCTCGAAAGAAACCAAGGTAAGAAGAAAAGACTAAAATCTATGCAATATATAACAAAGAACAAAAAAGGGAAAAAACAACACAACAAATGGTGGCAGCTTATTTGGATCTAGAAGGCGAGACGAAACAAACGAACATTAATGAAATTATCAGTGCAATTATTTAAGTTACAGCGAAACGAAATTCTACAAAATGAACTTAGATTTTTTTACGACGACGAACAAAATATATCAGAAGAAATAAAAATACTCCAGCGAATAGCAATAAACAAGAACGTCGAGTGTGAATAAAAACCGTTTTAGTAAAATCCCGAAGCCAAAAACATTTTGAACTGTTACCGTCAACAAATTGAGCAAGAGAAATGACAGCGATAATAAGCCCAGTGTTTGCGACATTGCATCGAGTTATTGAAGAAAAACAACGCACAAACTTTCAACAAGATTCCGAAAAACAACGCAGAGAAAAGGAGCACTCACCGCGAAAGGAACAAATTTAGCGATATCACGATATCAACAAACACCACACAGTAAAGGAATTTACTGTCCGTTCTCTCTCTTAATAAATAAGTGAAGTTATATATTTTTTTGCATCTTGCTATAAGATTGAAACTTAAGAAAACTCTCTCTATTGAATAAAATTCATTTTTGCATAAATACCAGCATTACTCTCTCTATGATAATTAATTATTTAGTAAATAATTTAGATAGGAATTAGTTATTTTTTTACTCGGTTGGTGATGATTATTTGAAAAGTTATATATATAATTTTGTGTACTTTTTATGATGAATTTTGATGATATGATGCCCAATTTCATATAAATTTATTTTATGTATTGAAAAAGGTTTTAATTGTGCATTGAACTCAATAGAGAATTTAATTTTTTTGTGTGACAATTTGACAAATTGTATTTAATCTTGGTACAATATAACGAAAAAAATTTTTGATTGATGTACTCTGAGTGAATAATTTTTTTGTGTGTGGGACATGCAATGAGTGTTTGAGGAATTACTGAACACTGTTAGACATTCACCTTACGATTTAAGACCGTCGACAATTAGAAAAGTCGAATTTCAAGACTAAATTCCCACTCCGCTGTAATGCAAAAATACTAACAATAATAACACAAATAACCAGAACCAAAATAGTGTTAATCATTCTAATACTACTTGCAATAATAATAATAAAAACAATACTAATAATACTAATAATACTCAACATTACAATTTTATAACATGAATCAGGCAGCTGTCATAACAACCACCACAGCGCTTCTGTAGACAGGTGGATGATTCCAATCTGACAAAAGCAGACTCAAATAAATACTGTAAATCATTGGCTAGCAGATGCATATAGTCGTATAATTTCAGGGGAAATAACAGACAAAGAGCTAAAATAAATGAAGCCTTGTTGCTCGTCAGCTCAGAACATGGAGACAAACGACATAAAACTTTAATTCCACAAGTTTTAGCAAACTTAATAACTATGTAGAGTTTAAAGAAATTTGTTTTATCACTCTAGGAACCAGTAAATCAGACTGACGGTTTATATAATCTAACTAGATTTCTTAACTCACAATATAAAACAATTCCTAATTTATAAATAAATATGGAGAATGCAATAGAAAAATAAGCGAAGATTTAGAAGACAGGTATTACTATAGGAGACAAGGATCAGTTTGGGGCTAGTAAAAGAAATTAGTTGAGCTACAGCATGTATTAAATTACGTGTCATTTGGAACCATATATAATATTCTTGGAGAAGAGGAAAAGAAAGCTTTCAGAAAAATAAAACTTGATCCCAGAAAACAAGCCTTCAAACATTGAAGACAATGAGAGAAGAAATCAAAGGAAAGAGATAAATCTATCCAAGGAATTCGTGGAACAACAAAGCACAAAATGAAAGGAAAGTCAGAAATAATAATCCTAATTTTAAAATGAATAATAAATTCTATGATAATTCAGACAAGTAGGAAATAGACCAAATACCTTCCAAAGGAAATATGCCCAAAATACTAAAAGAAAATGGAATCCAGATCAAGGGAAGAAACAATCTAACAAAGAGTGGACCACACAAACCTTATAGATATGGAAAAACTCAAACACAAACACTTCAACCCAAGTGAACTATTCCGCTCAAGGGGCGAGATCAAAGACAGCCTGCAAAAACTGCGGGTATACAAATCATTTTACAAATGAGTGTAGAAAACCTAGAATCTGCACAGTTTGTAAGAAAAGTAGGACATTTAACAAAGAATTGCTGGTTTTAAAACACAAGAAGGAAATAATGAAATAGTTGAATTAAGTAGTAACCGCTCAACATCAAATAAGTCCTCAAATCAATGCAATTTATCCCTACACAGAATATAAAAAGAAAGTCCCTTCAAGAAGATAAATTAAGAGTAGAAGAATTATAAAAAGGAGAAGTGAAGGTTCATCCGCACTATCCATATTGCAAGTAAAAAATAAGTTGTATTTTCCATGGATGAAGAAGAAATAATCAGAAAGGATTTACCTATTATTAAAATTCCAATACAGAATAAATTATGTACTGTCATATGGATTCAGGTAGTACTGTAAGCATAATTGATAAAACACATTAACAAATTACTTAGGCGTTAAAGAAAACGCTAATTCAGGGTCAAAGCAAAATAATAAAAGGAGTAGCAGTAAACAGATTAAAAGTTTAGGCAATGTGAACTTAGAAATAGACCTTTCGTCACATAAAACTGTTGAAATTTTTATAGTACTAGAAGACAGGTTCTTTCCCGCACAGGTGTTGTTCTCATATAAATTAATGAAGAAATGTGGAATTATACTGAATTGCCGAGAAGGAAGATTTAACCTTACACAAGATGATAAAAAGAGCGTATGCTTTACGCTTGAAGAAGAAAAGTTTCACCCAAATCTGATCAATTTGTCTGAGACGACTTCAACAAGCGAGAAAGACATAAAGAAAATAACTTATCATCAAGAGAACAATCAATTTAAATTGAATAGTAATGGAAAGGAGGAATTTCACAATTACAGACTAGAAATTTAAGATGTGCACATCCAGAAATTATACCCTCCAACAAAAGAAATGACCCAGAAATAAATAAAAAATGATCCCAAATGTTCTGAATATGACAAGGAACAAGACATTTATGATGATAATTATGCAGAGATAAATACAGAACATTATAGCAATGAAGTAATCAGCTATGATAATGAAGGAAATTAGTAAATGAGGTACTGTTGTTAAACAAAATAAATAAAGTAGATATAAATGATATAATAGCAGTAACTGAAAAAAACTAGTACAGATGCAGAACATTGTTACTTTGCAGAAACAAAAGATGAGGAAGTATGTTGTGTAAGCACTGCTGATGATAATAAAGCACAATTTATACTAAAACAGACAGGTAATTTTGCATCAAAAGTGTTTAACAAAAATACATCTAAGGGGAAAAGAAGAGATAGTAGTTAAAGAAAAAAATTTTACTAAATGAAGAGTTACCAGAATTTGTCAGAATGGATAATTCTTTAGTCCACATGAAGGGTGATACTTGTGAAGTTTATGTCCAGAACTACTCAGATAACAAACTAACACTATATACAGGCATTATCTTTTGTAAAGGAATACCTATTAACAATCCATTACTAACATTAGAAGAAGAAGCACTTTTCTCTGTAACTGGTCAAACATCTGAATTAAGTAAAGAAGTGAATAAAACAGATTTTCCAGAAAACAAAGATAGATTAATTCAAGTATTAGAAAAATACCGAGATGCAATAGCAATAGAAGGAGATAAATTAGGTAGAACAAAATGTCTAAGACATAAAATTGTATTAGATGATGGAACAAAACCATTCTTTATTCTAATTACAGATTACCAATAAGCCAAAGACCCATAGTTGATAATTTGATAGAAGAAATGAAAAAGATGGGGTAGTCATTCCTTCTAAATCTCCATATAATTCTCCATTACTACTTGTTCCAAAGAAATATGGAAATTGGAGACTTGTGATAGACTATAGAAAGTTAAATTCCAACACCATCCCCATAGAATGCCAATGCCAGTGATTCAAGATATGTTAGCTCAATTAGGATGTGCAAGGATATTTTCATCTTTAGATTTACTTAGTGGATACTGGCAAGTACCTTTAGACGAAGAGTCAGAAACCATTCACAGCCTTCAGCACACACAAGAACACTTGCAATGGAAGTCATGCCATTTGGACTCACTTCGGCTCCTTTAACGTTTGTTAGATTAATGCTTCAAATACTAGGGGATATAGAAAATGTTGCAGTTTACTTAGATGATGTTATCATTTTTAGCAAAGATTTAGAAAGTCACCTCAAAACATTAGAAATAGTCTTGGAAAGATTAAGAAGAGCAGGATTAAAAATCAAATTGAAGAAATGTCAATTCTTAATGAAATCTTTGGAATACTTAGGACATGTAATTAGTGAAGATGGTCTGCAATGCAAGCAGGCATGATAAAAGCAATAGTTGAATATCCAGCTCCTACCAATTTGAAAGCATTGAGACGATTCCTAGGAATGGTAGGCTACTATAGACCTTTCATTAAAGGCTTTGCTACAATAGCCAAACCATTAACAGAATTAACAAAGAAAGATGTCAAATATGAATGGAATAAAGAACAAGAGACAGCTTTCCAAACACTAAAGAGTAAAATGACCAGAAATCCCGTACTAGTCTACCCAGATTTCTCCAAGACTTTTACTTAGCCTGTGATGCATCAAGTACCAGGCTAGGGCTGTATTATTACAAAGGACAAAACAAGAATGAGAGCAGTATATTATGCCAGTAGAGTTTTGAATGCGGCAGAGAAAAAATTATAGCACAATAGAAAGAGAATGTTTAGCATTATACTGGGGTCTAAGGAAATTTAGACACATAATTTTAGGACATAAAGTCAATGTAAAAACTGATCACAAACCAATTTGTGATTTGTTTAAGAAGAGAACTTTTACAAATAACATAAAGTTCAATAGATGGTTCATTAGTGTACTAGAATTTGCACCAGAATTCAGATATATCCAGGAAAATTTAATACACTAGCAGATGCATTATCCAGAGCCCAAGAAGAAACAGAGAAATGTATTACCACTAATACTTTTGTTTTAGCTGTCAGGTGGTAGATTTAGATTTGGAAAGAGTACAAATACAACAAGGAATGGATACAGAAATCAGGCATATAATAGGACAACTAATGACAGATGAATCTTTAAAACCTGATTTTGTTTTAATCAATGGATTACTGTATAAAAGACCAACAGAGAAGAATGGTTATTCTCGACTATACATCCCAAAAACACTAATCAGAGAAGTTTTAGAACTAACACACTCATACAAGTTAGCAGGACATCCTGGAATCAAAAAGACAACTAGAATCCTAACCAGAAACTATTTTTGGCCCCATTGTAGTGAGGATGCCAAGAACTTTGTACAAAATTGTGTAGTTTGTAATCGAAATAAAGGTAACGTAAATCCAAAAGCTCCTCTTGAAAAATACCCATCGGAGTTGAATCCATTTCAAGTCGTATCTATGGACTTTTTAGGTCCATTTCCTACAACTGTTAGGGAATAAACAAATATCAGTCTTTTTAGACTATCTAACAAGATATGTAGAGATTTTACCAGTAAGAAATAGAGATGCAATTACAGTAGCAGAAGCTCTTAAATCTAGAATTATTACGAGACATTCATGTCCCCAAGTTCTTCTTTCTGATAACGCAGCAGAATTTACTAGTGAACTTTTAAGAAAATTATGTGAATTTTATGAGATAAATAAATGTCAAATCACAGCATATAAACCAAGTTCAAATGGAGCAGTAGAAAGAACGAATCGTAAGATAAAGGATATCCTGAAAACTTTAGTTAAACCTAATACAGAAGACTGGGATTTAGCTTTGGAAGACGTACAGTTTACTATAAACAATACTGTAAATGAGACAGTAGGAGAATCACCACACTACTTGTTATACGGATACGAGAAGAGACTACCAAATACGTTACTAGATGATGCAACACCACCCCCGACATACTTATAACAACGATGACTATATTGCCTGGAAAACTAGACGTACATATGAAACGATCAAACAGATGAGGGACTAGACTTAAGGAAGCTCAGAGTGTCAAGCAAAATACTATGACAAAAATACAGCTAAACCAAAAATTGTAGTAGGTGCTCAGGTATATGTTCAGAATCATGTTCCAGAAGGTCCTAATATAAAAGTATCTTCAAAGTTTAATGGCCCTTATAGAGTATTAGAAGTGTTGAAGTTAAATAAGCTAAAGATCATAAGTGAGATTGATCTAAAAGAAAGAATTGTTCATACCAATCATGTAAAGGTAATAAAAACAGACTCTTTGTCAAATAAGAGAATAGTTGAATTACTGAAAGAAGATAAACAGGAACCAATAAATAACAAATACAACTTAAGAAAAAGATAAATTTATGTAAAGTGTTGAACTGTTAGATATAAACAATGTGTAGGCATTAAAATACCTCATGTATACAGAATATCTGATAAGGCTTATTCTTACAGATACAAACATGCAGTTCTTCTTGGTTATCATAACACTGCTTTATGTGTCATCTGAGGTGGTGATCCGGAAGGGTGCACTACTAGAGAAAAAGGATCTGTGAAATTAATAAAGGACTTGGGCATAGTGAGTATTGACATTACATCAGTGCTTATCAATGGAATGACATTGAAAGATGTCAAAGGAATTAAAATCATTAATTAGGAAAAGTGAAATAACAGTGTTTTACCATTGTTGGAAAAACTAGATAATGACATAGGAAGTGTGTTAAATACAAGATCCAAACGATCCTCTTACCTTTTATAGGAACAGCACTTAATCAATTGTTTGGAGTCGCGACAGATTCTAATGTAGAAAAGAAAGTGCCCGTATAGACATACTGGAGAAATGGGCAGCAACAAGGGGCATTGTGTTAAATAAGATTATAAGTTCTCAAAACTTAAACAGTGATGAATTGAAAAAAAAAGGAATTTATTAATCAAGTGAACACAAATATTACCAAAGAGATTGAGATAATAACAGATGAACAACATTTAAGTACATTTATGAACAATGTTAGAATTGTATTGCAAGACCATAAAGATCTATTAAATGCCATTTTGTTAGCCTATAAAGGAATATTAAGTCCAACATTAATAAACCCAAGAGAATTAGAGGGCATAATTAGTGATTTTTTGGTAGAAGGACATTATACCCCTATGGTAAAGGATATAATGATCTATTATAATTTGATTACCACCAAGGTAATTAAAAATAAGATCCTTCTAATTTTACCTTTTAATCAAAAAGAGGCAGATGTACTGATGTCCATACATCCTTTTCCCATGTTGATAAAGGAAAACGTAATTATCTCAAATGTCAACCACATCAATTTTGCATTAGATGAACATGGACTAATGATGTCATTTATTACTGATGCTCAATTAAAAGATTGTATACTTTTGAAAGATAAAGAGTATATTTGCAACCTTGACAACCTGTATGAAACTACTAATGCCTATCCTTGTGTTCAAGAAATAATTGAAAACAGAAATCAAGAGACAGTACTGTGTACACAATTATCCAAACATGATTTCTTTCCATTTTAGTAGAACAGTCAGTTTTTGTGTTTTCACTGAGTTTAGTAACAGCAACTATTAATTGCCATAATATAAGTACTGAAATTAATTTCAATAATGTCCATGCTTTTGATAAGACTTGCAAGTTAGTTATTCATAATAAATTATATTATGAACCTCATGTCTTCACAGAAATCACAATCCATAAAAATAACCCATACATGAACTACTCTAGTGAAGTTAAAGAATTTAAACTGTCTCAGTTAGAGTTAAAACAAATAAATGAGTTGGCTTTAGTAGATGAATTTCTCTATTACAAAGAAAATGTTTCACCAGTTCTGTCTCTGTTCAATTTGGTCATAATCATTATTGTAATAATAGTGTTTGCAATTTTGGTCAAACGTGTGGTAATTTCAAATGTTGAGAAGATTATAACAGAAATAAAAAGGGCCAATGAAGAGTAAAATGATCTTATAGACAAAATTTACTACTGAATTCTTTATGTATTATTATTTGCATTGTGTGTTAAAACAATTAACCATTTTTACAGTATAATAATTCATTATATATATATATATATATATATATATATATATATATATATATATATATATATATATATATATATATATATATATATATATATATATATGTGTGTGTGTGTGTGTGTGTGTGTGTGTGTGTGTGTATATATATGTATGTATGTATATGTATCTCTTTTGATTCATAATATAATATATGTGAATTTTCTACCATATATTCTTAATTGATTTTTTGCATTAGTGCACTGACACAGTTTGTGCAATTTAAATATTTTTTGAGAATTGACTTGATGGGCAATCATATAAATACTTTATTTTATTTGTGATTTTGCAATCATCCATTGAAATATATTCTTTTGTCACACTGAAGGCAGTGTGAGGTGGCGTGACCGAGTGATGTTGTGGTGTAGAATAGATAGGGAAATTAGATAAAGAAAGAAGAGAGAGAGAGAGAGAGAGAGAGAGATAGAAAGAAAAAGTTAGGAGAGAGAAGGAGAAAAATAAGAATAAAGAGAGAGGCAAGGAACACAGTGATAACGCCCAAATGCCGTTGTGTCATGTTATCAATACGCGGGATGTTTACATTGCAGTATATTGTGTTGGAGCCATAAAAACAGTTGTAAAAGTGGGAAATAATGGCCTCGTAATTGAAGCTAACCAAAACATGAGTCAGCACAGTCTAAATGCTTACAACAGCTGATTCTATAGCCCCGCCTTCTCAGGAAGGTGTTTTCGTGGAAGTTCCAGGAATTTCAGGGGTTGGCCCAAGTGATGTACTTCTTCAGCCTCCAATCAATTATGTGTGGGAGGGGTCTTTCATACACCCTCCTAAGATCACCTCCTATCAAGTCCTCTAAGGAGAGATTTGAATCACACCTACTACAATCCTTCCAATCTGCTACTTGAAGGGGAGGCCTTGCTGATTAATCCTTCCAATAAGGCTAGAAGGAGGTGGAGATTCCAGATAGCAAGTTTTTCTGAGGGTTCGACGAGTTAGAGAGCTATGAGGGGAGAAGAGTCAGAACTGTGTCCTTCAGGGGAAGTACGTCTCCCTCACTTCCACATGTTCCCCGTATAGACTGATTCAAGAGTGATTCGTTTCTATCATTGTAACTTGTTAATTTTGTACTGATCTTTATAATACTAAATACTAATTAAAGTGAAGAAATTACTGATCTCATCTCTATACGCCTTTCTGAGAGATATCAATACTTAAAAGGAATAAATATACAAAGATAGCACATCATCCATGAAAGAAATCTGAAGGACACCTCGAAAGAAACCAAGGTAAGAAGAGAAAGACTAAAATCTATGCAAACATATAACAAAGAACATAAAAAAGGAAGTAACAACAAAACAATACCTCTTAAATCATACAAAAATTCATATCATATAGACATCTGTATTTCTTTAAAATTATATATATATATATATATATATATATATATATATATATATATATATATATATATATATATATATATATATATATATATATATATATATACATATACATAAATAATCCACATATGCAAGGGCTCTTTGGCCAGGCAGGACGCCTCAGGAACACATACAGATCCAGTACATACCTTTATTTTCGACGCGTTTTTTGATCCGTGGTCGCATTATCAGGACATCTACAGTTATAATGTAAAGAAAAAAAAGGCGGGCATTCAGCGTACATAATTAAAAGTAAACATACATAAAACATAAGAAAACTTCGGATGGAAAATCACTTAAAGTTAAATAATCAATCACACTCAAATACATTTACACTTTGAAAAAACTAATAAATGAAAACTTGAAATGAACTCAATAAAAAACTGAACTTAATAAAAAAAATTAAACGTGCTTTTATTAAAATGCACTAAACAGGAAAAAAAATAATATATTGAGACACACCAGGAATTTTTTTTTACAAATAATCATGTCTACTAAAATAAAAGCGTGGCGCCAAACATGGAAGGAAATGCTGCAAGAAAAGAAAGAATATTTTGATTTCTTGTAGAATTTCCTTTCATGTTTAGAATTTGTATATTTTGTAGACATGATTAAATAGAAAGTCCTGGTGTCTCAAAATATAATTTTTTTTACTTTCTATTACATTTTAATAAAAGCATGTTTAATTTTGTGTATATTTTTATTTTATACCTCTTAGTTTTGTGATTGTAGTAAATGAAACCGACACTTTTTTATGGGGGAGGGTGAGGGAAGGGGGAGAGGATGGAGGAGGATGAGGGGAAGGGAAATGGGAGGGGGGGAGTGGGAGGGAGGGAGGGGGAGGGGAAGGGGAAAAGGGGGAAAGGGAGGATGGAAGGGAAAGGGAAGGGGAGAGGAAGAGTAAGGGGAGGGGAGTAGGAGGGGAGGGAGTTGAGGGGGACATGGCTATATTAACACTTGAATGTGTGCTTTGGTAGGGGTAGGGAGAGGGGAGGGGGAGGGGATGGGTGGGGTAAGGGGATGGAAGAGGGAAGGGGAGGGGGAGGGAAGAGGCAAGTGGAGGGGAGGACACAGCTAAATTAACACTTGATCATGTGCTGGGTTAGGGGGAAGGGGGAGGGGGATGGAAGAGGGAAGGGGGAGGGGTTATATGGAAGATAGATTCTACCGAGTCAAAGAAGTTGTGAAAAATCCAAAGTTTCCTACTAATCCTGAGATACTGGGAGAGGTCACTGTAGGGTCACTAGAGGTCACCACTGACCTAGTGATCCTGTAAGGTTGTATTGCACCAGGATTAAGTAGCCATCGGACGAAAGGAACAGGTAAAAAATTTAGTTAAAAAATTTTAGGATAGACAGACAGACAGACGCAGAAGTCAAGTTAAATAAAAGCATGTAAAAAGAATTTAAAGTGAACTTGAAAGGGAGAGCAGAAGGCGCGCCTCTCAGAGTGAAAGAGGAAAACACACTAAAAGAAAACAACATAAAAGCAGAAGAAGAAGGTGGGCATGTAAACAAACAATGGAGTCATGCTATGAACAGGGGAACCGCCGATGATTGGCAATTTAATATCCTACCGGCCATACTAATTTTCATGAAATCTCTATTTTTGCATATTTTTATGTCATTATGATAACTAAGATCCACACAAAATTTCAGAACCCTATCTGTTTTGACAAAGGAATTACAGCATGTTCCATTTAAGGAACATTGGATGGTTAATGATAATCGAATGTAATTCACAGATAATTTTATTGAACTACAAAATATACAGAAGTTTGGTACATTGGTGGTGTCCCATGTAAATTCATATGCAAAACCAAATGAAAAGGAAATAAATGAGATATCTTTACATTACATTATATTAGACAATGAATTCCTTTTATAACTTCTAAGCCTAATGCGAATTTTCAATCTTTTCCTACCTTATGAAAATTCTCAAAGCATTTCTTTCCCCTTTCGGCATGCAAACGTACATTACATTTTTGACACGTATTTTTTGTATTTTTCTTGCAAATTTTGCATCTTCCTTGGGTTGTTGATGTCAGAATGTGATTTACTCCATCATAGAGAATGCCAACTGGAAGAGCGTTTGCACCAGTGGGATACCTGGGTCGTGGTACCTGCCTTACTGTGCCTTCAGATTTTATTAGAGACACTGTTATTTGCCTTCTAAAATCTAAGTGGGGCAAGTAATTCTTCTCAATTTTGCAATGCACCCTCCAAGCAGCAATTACAGCTACATTTACTACATTCAGAAATAAGGGCCAGTACCATTTTTTCCCTCTAATCATTGGGCGATATAAAGCAGAAAGTCGGTCCATAGATCAACACCACCTATTCCTTTGTTGTATGAACTGATGAGGTGCGGCTGTGAAACATCTTTTACTCCACCTTTCACTCGCCTGTTCACAGTGTGGACAGGATCATGAGTTTCCCAATTACTTTCAATGCCCACAGCAGCATTGTCATTCCATTTTGCAACATAGACTTTTCCATCACTGCGATGATCAAATGTACCCCTCTCCATCTTTTGCAGTTCTTTTGTGGTCGACAAGGCTTTTGCTGATCCAGCACTGCGATTTTCTCTAATTGTCCCAGTTGCCCTAGCATTAGATTCAGCCAGCTCTACCAATAAATCGTAACTTGTAAAAAAGTTATCGAAGTAAAGTTGGTGATTTTCAATATTTGAGCGTGATGAAATCACAACCATTTTTGTAATAACACTCCTTCAAGTGGCTGATTCCTTCCTTCTCCCTTTCCTTGATATAATTTCAAATGGCATGGATAACAATCATTTCCACAGAGACTCAAATCTTGTACCCAAACGAATTGGCTTTCCTCTTGTAAACATTTTGGCACTGTGGCGACCATAATACGGAACCATTGATTCATCAACACTAAGAAATTGGTGAAATACACCAGACTGAACCAGTCGATCATTTAGCATGTTATATATTGGTGAAATCTTGCTCATCTTATTTCCTTGCTCACGGTGCTGGTTGTCTGCAAAATGCATGTATGTCTTTATTTCAGAAACCTGTTTTTACTCTTTGTATTGGACACCAAAGGTACCCCCAAATCTGGCTGTGTTGACCAGTAATGCTGCTGCTCAGGTAGCTTGTTTTAAAGGTAGCCTGACAATAACAATATACCCAGGAGGTTTCTAACTTTTTTTCTGAGACGTCAAAATTAGGATTGTTGTGATCACTATTTGCAAAGAGTTTAGTTTGGTCTGTAATGTAAGTTACTATCTCGTCTGAAAATACCTGTCTCGAAATTGTGTATGGTGAAGAATCATCTAGTTGTAGCAAATCTGGTAAGAGTCTTATCAAATGCACAATTCTTTTTCCACTTAGGTAGTTTTCCTCTTTGTTTTCCCGTAACCGATTCTTCACATTCATCAGTGTCACTTTCAATTTCTTCTTCAATTTCTATTTGTCCTGCTGGTTCATGTTGTTCCTCTGGGTCATCTACAAGATCCTCAATGTCACTGTCTTGATCACCAGAATCCCCCGCAGCTGGAGGCAGTACCACGACTTTCACTGTTATTGGAAGACTCGGCTATATCTAGTGCATCTTGCATTGTAGTTACTTTGGTCACTTTGCGATGCCCATAAAACGAGGGTGCATCCATTGTCTGTGAAAAAAAAAAAAATATTGTGATCTTTAGCATTTATTACTGAATACATGAGTAAATATCAAATAAGGCATTGTTAGTTAGCGACTAAATAATTATTTGGCAATATAAGGTAGAGTAATACATACATTCATATATATATATATATATATATATATATATATATATATATATATATATATATATATATATATATATATATATATATATATATATATATATATATGTATATATATATATATATATATATATATATATATATATATATATATATATATATATATATATATATATATATATATATATATATATATATATATATATATATATATATATATATATATATATATATATATATATATATATATATATATATATATATATATATATATATATATATATATATATATATATATATATATATATTATATTATCAGAAGGATAATTCGAATGAAATGTTGTCTATTGGGTCATTGCTGA
Source organism: Macrobrachium rosenbergii (assembly GCF_040412425.1). Lineage (NCBI taxonomy): Eukaryota > Metazoa > Arthropoda > Malacostraca > Decapoda > Palaemonidae > Macrobrachium > Macrobrachium rosenbergii. The sequence goes on from NC_089766.1 coordinate 35,615,204, forward strand.
GTCAGGAAGTTGGGGAAAACTCGATCATTTTTAGCAAAGATTTGTCACCTCAAAACATTAGAAATAGTCTTGGAAAGATTAAGAAGAGCAGGATTAAAATCAAATTAAAGAAATGTCAATTTTTTAATGAAATCTTTGAAATACTTAGACATGTAATTAGTGAAGATGGTTCATGAATGCAAGCAGGCAAGATAAAAGCAATAGTTGAATATCCAGCTCCTACCAATTTGAAAGCATTGAGAAGATTCCTGTGGAATGGTAGGTATTATAGACCTTTCATTAAAGGCTTTATACAATAGCCAAACCATTAACAGAATTAACAAAGAAAGATGTCAAATATGAATGGAATAAAGAACAAGAGACAGCTTTCAAACACTCAAAGAGTAAAATGACCAGGAATCCCGTACTAGTCTACCCAGATTTCTGAAGGACTTTACTTAGCCTGTGTGATGCATCACTACCAAGAAGGCTGTATTATTACAAAAGGACAAAACAAGAATGAGAGCAGTATATTATGCCAGTAGAGTTTTGAATGCTGCAGAGAAAATTATAGTAACAATAGAAGAGAATGTTTAGTATTATACTTGGGGTCTAAGGAAATTTAGACACATAATTTTAGGACATAGTTAATGTACTTACTGATCACAAACCAATTTGTGATTTGTTTAAGAAGAGAACTTTTACAAATAACATGAAGTTCAATAGGATGTGGTTAATTAGCAAGTGTACTAGAATTTGCACCAGAATTCAGATATATCCTATGAAAATTTACTACACACTAGCAGATTTACTATCTCAGAGCCCAAGAAGAACAGAGAATGTATTACCACTAATACTGTTTTAGCTGTCATGGTATTTTAGATTTGGAAAGAGTACAAATACAACAAGGAATGGATACAGAAATCAGGCATATAATAGGACAATCTAATGACAGATGAATCTTTTAAACCTGATTTTGTTTTAATTCAATGGATTACTGTATAAAAGACCAACAGAGAAGAATGGTTATTCTCGACTATACATCCTGAAAAAATTAATCAGAGAAGTTTTAGAACTAACACACTCATACAAGTTAGCAGGACATCCAGGAATAAAAAAACAACTAGAATCTCAACTAGAAACTATTTTTGGCCTCCATTGTAGTGAGGATGCCAAGAACTTTGTACAAAATTGTAGTTTGTAATCGACATAAAGGTAACGTAAATCCAAAAGCCCTCTGAAAAATACCCATCGGAGTTGAATCCATTTCCTGGTAATGTATCTATGGACTTTTAGGTCCATTTCCTACAACTGTTAGGGAATAAAACAAATATTAGTCTTTTAGACTATCTAACAAGATATGTAGAGACTGTACTGTAAGAAATAGAGATGCAATTACAGTAGCAGAAGCTCTTAAATCTAGAATTATTACGAGACATTCATGTCCCTGGGCAAGTTCTTTCTTCTGATAACGCGCAGCAGAATTTACTAGTGAAACCTTTTAAGAAAATTCATGTGAATTTTATGAGATAAATAAAATGTCAAATCAGTCATATTATAAACCAAGTTCAAATGGAGCAGAAAGAACTGAATCGTAAGATAAAGGATATCCAGAAAACTTTAGTTAAACCTAATACAGAAGACTGATTTAGGCTTTTGAAGACGTATAATAGCGATTATAAACAATACTGTAAATGAGACAGTAGGGAGAATCACCACACTACTTGTTATAATGGATACGGAGAAGACTACCAACATGTTACTAGATGATGCAACACCACTCCTGGACATACTTATAACTACGATGACTATATTGCCTGGAAAACTAGACGTACATATGAAACGATCAAACAAACGAGGACTAGACTTAAGGAAGCTCAGAGTGTCCAAGCAAAGTACTATGACAAAAATACAGCTAAACCAAAAATTGTAGTAGGTGCTCAGGTATATGTTCAGAATCATGTTCCAGAAGGTCCTAATGTAAAAGTATCCGCAAAGTTCCAAGGTCCTTATAGGTATTAGAAGTGTTGAAGTTAAATGCTTGGAAGATCATAAGTGAGAGGATCTCAAGGGAAAGAATTGTTCATACCAATCATGTAAAGGTAATAAAACAGACTCTTGGTCCAATAAGAGAATAGTTGAATTATTGAAAGAAGTTGAAATTGGTGAACCAATAAATAACAAATACAATTTAAGAAAAAGATAAATTTATGTAAAGTGTTGAACTATTAGATATAAACAATGTGTGTAGGCATTAAAATACTCCCTATGTATACAGAATATCTGATAAGCTTATTCTTACAGATACAAACATGCGGTTCTTCTTGGTTATCATAACACTGCTTTATGTGTCATCTGGAGGTGGTGATCCGGAAGGGTGCAATTACTAGAGAAAAAGGATCTGTGAAATTAATAAAGGACTTGGGCATAGTGAGTATTGACATTACATCATGTCAATGAAATGACATTGAAAGATGTCCAAAGGGAATTAAAATCATTAATTAGAAAAGTGAAAATAACAGTGTTTTACCATTGTTGGAAAACAGATATCGTGACATAGGAAGTGTGTTAAATACAAGATCCAAACGATCCCTCTTACCTTTTATAGAACAGCACTTTTAATCAATTATTTGGGGTTTGCGACAGACCTCTAATGTAGAAAAGAAAGGCCTGCATAGACAAACTGGAGAAATGGGTAGCAACAAGAGGCATTGTGTTAAATAAGATTATAAGCTCAAAACTTAAACAGTAATGAATTGAAAAATAAAGGAATTTATTAATCAAGGAACACAAACATTACCAAAGAGATTAAGATAATAAATAGATGAACAACATTTAAGCACATATGAACAATGTTGAATTCAGCCAAGACCATAAAGATCTATTAAATGCTATTTTGTTAGCCTATAAAGGAATATTAAGTCCAACATTAATAAACCCAAGAGAATTAGAGGCATAATTAGTGATTTTTGGTAGAAGGACATTATACCCTATGGTAAAGGATATAATGGTCTAT
>NC_089766.1:35623198-35630698 GCF_040412425.1 Macrobrachium rosenbergii
GGGGGTGGGGGTGGGGGGGGGGGGTTGTATTTCTGCCATTCTTCCGTTTCCAAGAAGCAGGGTTGGTTTATGCTCCTCCCCACCCCCCTCCTGTAATAATGTTAGCGCATTCCCTTTCGGAATAATTTCTGAGGTGGAAATTTGGGATGCCAATCATTATTTGATCGTTGGTGGAAAACTGCTCTCGATAAAAGGCTTACATTACCCTAGAGAGTGTTTAAATTATATTTTGTCCGTCTTTATTCAGTGATGCTTCCAATACAGAACCATGAACATTGAAAGCGTTTTAAATTAAATTTTGTCCGTCTTTATTCAGTGATGCTTCCAATACAGAAGTATGAACATTGAAAGTGTTTTAAATTACATTTTTTGTCCATCTTTATTCAGTGATGCTTCCAATACAGAAGTATGAAGATTGAAAGCGTTTTAAATTATATTTTGTCCGTCTTTATTCAGTGATGCTTCCAATACAGAAGTATGAACATTGGAAGCGTTTTGAATTATATTTTGTCCGTCTTTATTCAGTGATGCTTCCAATACAGAAGTATGAAGATTCAAAGCGTTTTGAATTATATTTTGTCCATCTTTATTCAATGATGCTTCCAATACAGAAGTATGAACATTGGAAGTGTTTTAAATTATATTTTCGTCCATCTTTATTCAGTGATGCTTCCAATGCAGAAGTATGAAGGTTGAAAGCATTTTAAATTATATTTTGTCCGTCTTTATTCAATGATGCTTCCAATACAGAAGTATGAACAGTGAAAGCGTTTTGAATTATATTTTGTCCGTCTTTATTCAGTGATGCTTCCAATACAGAAGTATGAACATTGAAAGTGTTTTAAATTATATTTTTGTCCATCTTTATTCAGTGATGCTTCCAATACAGAAGTATGAAGATTGAAAGCATTTTAAATTATATTTTGTCCGTCTTTATTCAATGATGCTTCCAATACAGAAGTATGAACAGTGAAAGCGTTTTGAATTATATTTTGTCCATCTTTATTCAGTGATGCTTCCAATACAGAAGTATGAAGATTGAAAGCATTTTAAATTATATTTTGTCCGTCTTTATTCAGTGATGCTTCCAATACAGAAGTATGAACATTGGAAGCGTTTTGAATTATATTTTTTCCGTCTTTATTCAGTGATGCTTCCAATACAGAATCATGAACATTGAAAGCGTTTTAAATTATATTTTGTCCGTCTTTATTCAGTGATGCTTCCAGTACAAAAACAATATAGAAATAATATACAAAATGTCGTACAATTGACAACACTAAAACAAATAAAAAGATGCGCTGAAGTTTCTTCAGCGCAATCGAGTTTTCTATACAGCCGCTGCAGCGTATACTCAAGGCCATAGAAAACAGATCTATCTTTTGGTGGACTCGGTATAATGCTATAAGAGCCGCGGCCCATGAAACTTTAGCCACGGACCAGTTGCCAGGAGCACGATTATGAATAATTTTAACCTTAAATAAAAAAAAAAAAAAAAAATACTGAGGCTAGAGGGCTGCAATTTTGATAGTTGATGATTGGAGGGTGGATGATCAACATACCAATTTGGAGCCCTCTAGCCTCAGTAGATTTTAAGATCTGAGGGCGGACAGAAAAAGTAGAGACAGAATACAGTGCAAATGGATTCAATGCATAAAGGTAACCAGATGAATGTAGAAATCTTTGCTTATCTTGATTAACAAGAGAAGCGAAAGTACGAGCATAAGACTGTATGCTAAGTTTAAGGTTATCAGTCTTCTTGGAATCGGTGTACTGTTTGTCTTCATGGAACTTGAGCTTTGCAAACTGAGTTGGTAACTAAAAAAAAAAAATAAATAAATAAATAAATAAATAAAAATAAAAATAAAAAAAAACTGTATGCAGTGAGGTATAAAAATAGAAGCTAAAACTTTTGACAAAGAACTTTTGTAAATCTCGATGAAAATGTGATTTTCGTTATAGTAATGGTTAAAATTACTTACCTAGGAGAGGACAGCATATTCAGATATCTACATTAAATAGTATTCTGAAATATGACCAACAAGAGCAACAACATAATTTTTGAAGGACAGCGAAAAATACGAATCTGTTATTGAGGGCAAATGACGAAATAGCCAAAACAAAATGTAATAAATTTAACACACACAAACACACACATGCACACATACACACACACGCACGCACACACACACACACACACACACATATACACACACACACACACACACACTTGCAAGTATGCACACACCTATATATATATATATATATATATATATATATATATATATATATATATATATATATATATATATATATATATATGAATATCTATATGTAATATATAGTGTATATATATGAATATAAGAAAAACACTATACAAATAATATAGCACTTGTGTTCACTGTGTGTATGGACAGGTGGAAAGTTACAATGGTATATATACAAAAACATGAAGGTGTGGTGGGCCTCCGTGTTATATAAAGGAGGAGATTGACCAAATTCCAAATTTTAAAATCTCCTTGTAAACGCCACACAAATATATATGTTTCATCGTTGAAACGAGCACTTGCACAATATATATATATATATATATATATATATATATATATATATATATATATATATATATATATATATATATATATATATATATATATATATATATATATATATATATATATATATATATATATATATATATATATATATATATATATATATATATACATATATATAAATATATATATATATATATATATATATATATATATATATATATATATATATATATATATATATATATATATATATATATATATATATATATATATATATATATATATATATATATATATATATATATATATATATATATATATATATATATATATATATATATATATATATATATATATATATATATATATATATATATATATATATATATATATATATATATATATATATATATATATATATATATATATATATATATATATATATATATATATATATATATATATATATATATATATATATATATATATATATATATATATATATATATATATATATATATATATATATATATATATATATATATATATATATATATATATATATATATATATATATATATATATATATATATATATATATATATATATATATATATATATATATATATATATATATATATATATATATATATATATATATATATATATATATATATATATATATATATATATATATATATATATATATATATATATATATATATATATATATATATATATATATATATATATATATATATATATATATATATATATATATATATATATATATATATATATATATATATATATATATATATATATATATATATATATATATATATATATATATATATATATATATATATATATATATATATATATATATATATATATATATATATATATATATATTGACCAACCCAGTATTTACCCAGAAAAACGCTGAATGACATTCAATAAACTCCTTTTCTCTCTATCTCTCTCCCTCTTTCTCCTCCCTAATATGCCTGAGTTTACCTATCACTTCTTATGTCAGTTCATCGAAACTGCCATTCAAACTTATGTGTAGACAACAGCTTGTGGGCAGAGACAGTCCACTCACCACAGTGGATGAACTGATGGTATATATTACCTAAATATCTTCCTACTGGCTGACAGGTAATTGCATGTGTGGACAGTTTAGCACCAATTTCGTGAAATTTTGTCTCTGTATTTCATCTGGGAAGCATCTCAGACACTTTGGTCATAATATGAATAAATTATGTACAAGGTGTTTCAAAATTTGAGGCCCCCCCCCCATCTACAGCATAAACTAAAATTGATATGGACAAAAACACAAGTAATTCAGAACAGGTATTTATTTAAGTTCCTTCCTGAGTATTTAATATTTTGTGTGGCCTCCATCTGCCTGTACCACAGCCTGCATTCTTGAGGGGTATGATTTCAGCAAATTGCAAAAAAGCTGAGACTCAAGCTCCATTTCCCTGAGCACTTCAGTCACCTCTCTTCGCAGGTTGTCGAGGCTTGGTATACCATCACAGTTCACTGTACACACTTCAACACAATCCTTTAAGATACTACCAATGTTTTCACACACACATTAAGGGCAGGGGAGCTATCTGGAATTTCACTTGACAAGAAGAAATCGATACCACTGTTTCAAAGCAGCTTCTGAGTCTGAAGAGCCTTGCAACATGGTGCCTTATCATGCAAAAAAATGTGACTTCTTCAACGGATAACACATTTTCATGATCTTTGAGGAAAGGAAATACTCCACCAGTAAGCACAGTTTCTCTGAAGTATTCACCATTCCATGACTGTCCTTTTTCTTTGATGATCCACATTAACTGTTTGGCTGTAAAACAGAGAAAAATTCCCAAACATTCAGGAAATTTCACAACTTGGTGATAGGATATCGCACGTCATCACTGATATCATGCAACTTTGCAGCCCAAATGATGTCATTTTTATGGAGAAAGTCAGCTTTATCCCAATCTTTAAGAAATGAACCACAAAACCATGGACGGTCTTCTCTCTGTTGCTGAGTGATGTTGGGCTTGCTGATAGCATGAAATGGCTTGATACCAGATATTTTCAAATCACGATATACAGCACTATAACTTCTGTTCTTTCCCCTTTTTGTTTCTAGTTCAAGCACCAATTTACATAAAGACTTTCTTGGTGTACCCACTGCCTCAGCTATGATGTCTTTTAATTCCTGAGAAAGTACTTCAGGCCTTCCAAGATTCTCACTCTTTTTGTGATGACAGATATATGGATTTTTGTTCCAGTTTCTTTTAACAAAAGATTCATCTCTTTTAATGTATTTAGCTATCCACAAACGTGAAATGAAGGATGTGCCAGCATCCCTGGTTTCTCTGAAGGTTGTAGCCCGGATTCGGTTAATCCATCTGATTTCCTCCAAGTCGTTAGCCATGGCTGTATCTAACTCCGTCACTCAGTCTGAAAATACAAGAAATGTAAAATGAAAAATAGTTTAATAGAAACTTAAAATAATGTACTTGGAGACAGGCTATAGCAGAAAACTTCATAACTTTCCATTTGTTCTAATTTTGAAACACCCGGTATAGGTTTGTTCATTTCACCTTTCAATGCTATATGTAGGCCGTTATAAGTGCAAACCATACAATAAAAATCTAAAACAATATTTCCATGTGATACAGAGAGTTTTGTATGGGCCAGTGATGTCTTTTTATGATATGGGTTACTATAATGAAAGCAAACTTTACTGCCCAATTCATAAAAACTGAAACCAACCCCACACTTCTAATTTAAACTCATTAATATTGTATGAGAATAAACATCTGTTTTTAATAATAAATATTTATTCTATAGTCTGTTATGTCTTTTTACTTCTTTCCCATTATAAAGTGAATTCCTGCAAGAGGTAGCCTTCCACCCCCTCATCATATTAAGAAAAAAAGTGGCAAAACACTTTTCTATACTGCTAATTTCAACTCATAATACATATCTTGTATATTGGTTTTAGGGATGTTTTTATCATAACATAATAAATTACAACTCATTATCTTTACAATGACATTAAATTCCATGATGTAAAATTGTGTATAAAGTTCCATGTATGGCATCTAAAACTTGGTCAATTTGTAGAATAATGTAATCATGAATCAAACAATATCTTTCCCTTCTTGGAGGAATGTTAGGCAATCAGTATTTTTTGTTTTGAATAAATATGAATTGATAAAAGATAGAAATTAATATATATCATTCTAATATATAACCATAACAATAATTTTATTTTCCTGAATGATGAGAATACTATTCCTTACAGTGTATGATTAGATCAGCAAAAGGAAAAAATTGACGTGTTGTGTAAGCTGTGAGCACTTCGAGTTACTTGGAGTGCAGTGGTCGCCATTTCTTAAAACCTAAGATGTCCAAATGTGATGATCTACATTCCTGTAAAGTCTTAATCTAGAAGTTTCAGTCACTATTTTCCAGGTAATCAGTACCAAGCAATGTGAAAAGAAACTTATCCTCCGTATGCAGAGAAGTTTTTTCCACTTCACATGCTAATTAATTCCAACTGCTGGAGTGTCCAAGGTGATAGTTTGATTATTCTAGCACAGCCAACAATGTGTTGTTCTTCCTACACAGTGTTTCATGTAACAAATGATATAGAATCGTGTGTAGGACCATTTTAAAACCTTACGCTAATGTCTTCAACCATATGAGCGGACGTGGCTGGCTGAAATCGTTGTGTTAAGCCACTACTATGCATGCACGGACTCGGCTTCCCTTACTATGGAAAGAAATTATCTATTTAGGTTTCAATGTAGTTATTAACGAGGTAATAAACAATTAATATAAATTTTTATCATAAATTATTATCAAAATTCAGGTAAATTCTGATAAAAAAATTATGTTATAGGGAATTTACTGTTGTAGGTTAATCCTACTTCTGACAGCGCAGAAGAAAAGGTGACGGGTCGGTTTTTGAATGAGAATAAACCAAGAAAACTGAGGGAAAAGGTGATACAAAAACGAAAATTTCATTTCTTTGTCTGTGTTTTTTATGTCTGCCATGGAGTAGGGGTTTGATTTTGAGTTAAAAATCTTTCTGGGGTGACACAGACGCCATGTGCAATATTTTGTCTGGGTCTGTCAAGCGGTTTGGATTTCTATGGAAGCCAACTTATATACAAACATTCACTTATATATATATATATATATATATATATATATATATATATATATATATATATATATATATATATATATATATATATATATATATATATATATATATATATATATATATATATATATATATATATATATATATATATATATATATATATATATATATATATATATATATATATATATATATATATATATATATATATATATATATATATATATATATATATATATATATATATATATATATATATATATATATATATATATATATATATATATATATATATATATATATATATATATATATATATATATATATATATATATATTATATATATATATATATATATATATATATATATATATATATATATATATATATATATATATATATATATATATATATATATATATATATATATATATATATATATATATATATATATATATATATATATATATATATATATATATATATATATATATATATATATATATATATATATATATATATATATATATATATATATATATATATATATATATATATATATATATATATATATATATATATATATATATATATATATATATATATATATCTGCTACATATATAATATATATCGCTCTATAGGAAGTAATATATATATATGTTACCTGGATATATATATTTTTTTTTTTATAATTGATAATGATATTCGTCTCGTTGGGCTCTTTATATATATGTCCAGGATAGTGGAAATATAATTAT
>NC_089766.1:35643198-35661116 GCF_040412425.1 Macrobrachium rosenbergii
TTATCTGGTTACCTTTATGCATTTTATTCATATGGCTGACAATTTGTTAATGTTGTCATTTGTATATCCTTCTTATATCTGCATAGTGAAGAGGAAAATTTAAATAACAAACACATCAACCTATTTTTCATCTATACCATACATCCTCACGTCCTTCTGCATTGCAACCTTATTAAATCGAGCAACGCGCACTCTTCTTTATCTAAAATGCACTTCTGGTAATCTTTCAGTCTGCAGTGTGGTCTTTTTCTTCAAACCAGTACCATAAATTTTCAGTGGTAGTCTTAGCAGTGTTGATGTAATTGTAATTCTCATATTCAGCTGTGTCACTTCCTCCCATTTATAAATGACCGGTATCTATATTTTTCTTATAGAGACACTTATTTTCCACTCAAGTTTCACCACTTTAGCACATTTTATATAACGCCTTCTTGTAAGACATTTCACCTCTTTCTTATTTGTGTTAACTGTCTTAATTACATATGGAGCAACATCGTGAACTCTTCTTTTCAACTAACATTGCCATTTTTTGGGGTTCATTCATGTAAAGATCAAATATACCCCTAACCGCCCATATCTGTGCTAACATTTTTGACAAACTATTCTCGTTTCCATTTACTTTTTAAAAAATTAATTCATGGATTTTTTTTCTGAAATCATGAATTTCCAATTATTAAATACCTTATAGGACACTTTTCTTTTGGACTTCTATTCTTATTCCGTCTAAGCATTGAAGGGCTACCATCTATAGTTCATTTATCTCTAACACCATATTTTGCAAAGGCGCCGTGTACAAACCGCTTTTCTAACCCACCCATAAACACATCTCGACTCTTCTAAAACTGTTTTCAATCTTGTTCTCATTTCCTTCACCGTACACAGTTTTTCTCCTACCATTTTATCCTTCTACACCCAGTTTCTCCATATGAGCTTTGATCCAACACATTTGTACACTTTATCTTACCCCACAGCTTTCTGCCACTGTGCACAGTCTTTTACCTCTCCAGGCCCGAACGTTTCAGTTTCACAAAAATAACAAATTATTTTTATTTATGCTTCGCTATTTAACGACTAGGAATCTTTTTACGTTATTTCGAACTCTTAATGAAGCTCATCTGTTCTTATGTACAAACGTTATTTCTTGCATATTAAAGATACTTCATTGCTTATCGCACATTTATGATAAAAGATACAAGCATTCCATATGAGAGTTAAAGACTCTCTCTCTCTCTCTCTCTCTCTCTCTCTCTCTCTCTCTCTCTCTCTCTCTTAAATGGTAAATGCAAACGATTTGCGCGGCACTAATCAACTACTTCAAGGCAACTGTCCCCTCTTTGACATTTTGATCGTTGATTAACCTTTCTGTGTGGAAAGCAAAGAGACAGGCAATAAATATCCTTTCATGGAAACCTTGAAGGAAAAAAGAGGAAATGGGATGGCAGTAATGAGAAGGAAGCCATGTAAGGGTCTTTGAGAGAGAAAGGTTTTGCGATCAGTACAACTTTAATCTCTTCCGAAATCCACGAAAAAGGGAAGTGGCGATTTTGCGCAGAAGAAAAGGAGTGCAATTTTCCCTTGGGTGACTGTATGGTTACTCTCCCTTTCTCGTTAGAATTTCACAAAGAGAGAGAGAGAGAGAGAGGGATTATAAATGGGATAAGTAATTTCAGATATATATGATAGTGGCCAAGTGGTCAATGTGCCATTATTGACAAGAAGTGAATTAATACCCAGTAGTCAGTCGACTGTGGTGAATCGTAGCTAGTGTGAAGAAGGGTATGGCGCTTAGAACCACAAGTCTGCCATTTTCTTGAACCTTCATTTTTAAACGAAAAATGTTGTTTAGACATAAAAATAGTTAAAGTAACAGCAACTATATGATCTTCATGCATTTAACAATAGGTTCTGTAGCATTTTCATTCAAAAAGCGAGTAAGCGAGAAGACACTTTTAGCGAGTTCGCTTACCTGAATAAATAAACAAACTCGTGATAATTACTTAGAAAACGCAAAAGCTATATTCTTCTTTCGTGGGCAAGGGCTTCATCACTTCGAATCGAACAGCTGATATGTGTGACCATTAAGTGAACATGATGAGTGTCGCTCAAATTTTCTTTTCAAGTTATGAGAGAGAAACAGCGAATTTGTTCTGCCAAAAAGGAAAAATGATGCAAGTTGTACTTCTTTGTGAAGAAAAAATCCAATCCGCCAACGGGAATACTGGGAGCCTTTTCTTTCTCAATCGGAAAAGATTTTACCTGTTTTAAACTCTTATAAATTATGTAATTGAAGCCTAGAACTCTTTTTAACTCTTTTTAACTTCTGAATAACCGGGAGCCTTGGAAACATTTGACACCTAATTCAGATGACAGACAACAGAAGAGTAAGAAAATCATTTGAAGAATTGAATTAACCAAAGATTTTTCTGATCTTGTTTGTTCTTTATTTATAACCTCGACATAGTTTTGCCTTTGCTAAGTTTCATTTGTCTGTTCTCTAACAGAATTTTTATAAAAAAAAAATTACGAAAGATTGAAGACTTGAAGCAATTAAATTTTAAGAAAGATTGGACTGAAAGTTTTTATCTTTATCGAAGATCAAAGCCAAACAGATATTTATTCTTGGTCCTGATATTTGAATTGTTGGAGTGAAAAACTACAATGTCATCATGCTTTACTAATGAATCTAATATGCAGAGTGTCGTCAATGTCAAGGACAAGCACAAGATCATACTTAGAGGTGAAAGGTCTATATGTTCTCATCCACAATCGGGTACCCAACATATCCTGCAAAATTCAAGTACCTTACTTTCTGGAATGCCATTCACTCTGAGTTCCTTTACTTCCTAAAAGCAATAACCTAACAAAGCCATGCTTCATTAATTCTCGTAGAAATTTATTGAAAGAATATTCTTATAAACGAGACCATCAACAAAGGTTTGTTCTAGGTGTTCAGATGCTGCGCCCTTGGTCATTCCCTAAAATGTGCTGAAATAAAACCTTCTGTTACTCCCCTTTTTAAACAAAAGAGAGAGAGAGAGAGAGAGAGAGAGAGAGAGAGAGAGAGAGAGAGAGAACCTTTTAGACTGATGGACCGTTATCTTAATTGGCATGTTTGTATAGCCTAAATTGTGAATCTCTAAGGATCACTTCAACTAACAAGGGACTTATGTTTTGTTTGAATTAATTTTTTTTTTTTTTTTTACTTTTAGAATTTTATAATGATTTACTTGTTTTTGAGTTTGTTGCTAATTCACAATACACAAACTTGAATGTTATTTTCTTTTCATAAAAGGAGTGAAATGTATATTATATGGGTTGACATCATTACCCCACTTGGTGGGTTTAGTCGATAACTTTCCTTTATTTCGCAACACCCGATTAGTCTGGCAACAGAAACTAACTGCGTATTCGAAAGTCATAAAGGTTTAGTCTCTAGTCACTAACTGTTGTCCTTTTGATTTTGTGTACCTTCAAGATATCGTTGACTTTTGTAAAACCACCTAAGATAAAGCATGAGCTTCACAGAATAGATATCATGCAAATCTGCCATTCAGATACCGTACACTCCTTAAACGATGAAACCTTCACATTTGAAAGTGCCATCATGTAATCGGCCATTCAGGAAAGCACGCATTATAGGTTACTTAGTAGGAATGATTCCTGCAAAAGTATATCTTCGCCTTTGGGAACTTTCTTTTTTGTGTGTTCAGTACTAGATCTTATATATATATATATATATATATATATATATATATATATATATATATATATATATATATATATATATATATATATATATATATATATATATATAATATATATATATATATTGTCAAGAATAAACATCCCTCCCTCCTGTATATTTGATTTCGTCATTTAATTCTGAATTAATCTGTTATTCCTCTGCCTCTCGAGTCGGGCGTCGCAAAGAACCCGCGCTTCTTTGAACCAGTCAACAGCCGTTAGTTAGGCCTCTGTACCTCCTCACCCCACCCCAACATAGCAGGATCCAGAAAACAATACCAAAACCCCTTTCCCCCCCATCACGCAATGGGGAGACATGTAGGGATTGGGAAGGGCAAAAAGGGCATTTAGAGCTAGGGAACAGGTAGTATTTTAATCTGTAGGCCTATAATGATAAGTGTGTTTTCCCTATGCCCTCCTTGCTGGTGTTTGACATGCTTACTGGTACAGTTGTCCCCGCCAGACGCCCGAAGACGCCCTGCTTTTGAAAAGCAGGACAGAGAGGCTCTCCTGATTTCATCTGTGGTGGACGAGCCACGTTTTTCTCCAGCTCCGCTGGTTGGACTGACTTCAAAAGGACCTGGAAATGGTTGTAGGCCCCAATAAGTCATAAAAGGTTTGTACGTTGCAAGTAGTCAAGACCAGCCCTCTCCCCTTTTACTTAAACTTCTTAAAATTCCATTTCTTTAAACTTTTAACCTCTTCCTCCATGAAGCAATCCTCCCTTTGTTAGAATCCTGCCTGTATCCCATGCCTTGCCATTTACGTACTTTGAATTCAAGTAAAGACCCCGTAATGACCATCAATTATCCCTACACCAGTGCAATTTAAGGGCTATTTAAGTTAAGCTGTACCAGTGTAATTTTATCTTTGTGTGAGTGCAATCACGTGTTCACTGTTAAAGCCTACGCTTCTCCGATTCTCAGATCGTAATTACGTGATTTCTTTAAAAACACCTTCTAGGCTACATTATGTTTTGTATTTAAGAACGTGTATTGTGTGATATTTCATAGGGGAATTTCATCTTCTTCAGTGTACGCCGTCATTCCTAACTGAGACGTCTCTTTCAGGGATGCACACGCGGAACGATCGCTATCCATGCTTCAGTATCTCGTTTGCCACCCAAAATCCTGATAATTCCTGGTCGCATTCAGTAATTATTTCCGTTGTGGCGCAAATGTTCATGTGAATTATTCACCCATCCTGGAGTGCCATCATTTGCATTACCTGAGACTGTTTCATGTAATCAGGGCAAGACTGAATGTTATTCTTATCATTGAACTGATTGTATTGCAGATTGGCCCCATTTTAATCCACTTGCTTGTTGCCAACTCATTGCATTATTGTTCCCTGGGTCCTATTCTGAATCTGCCCCTTAGTGATTATGTTGTGCTGTGTCTCATTGTTGATTTACTAAGTTTCTGTAAATATATCCCTGTAAATTTGTAAAAGAATTCTAATTCCAATATGGCGACCTTCCACATTCAATTGTAAATCCAGGAAAATTCTAAGGTAAGTTTTCAAATAACTTATTCCTTTGCTCATAAACTGGACCTTCTTGGTTTTGTGGCAGCATCAATTATAGTTTTGATTAAATTCCTCACCAATATATAAGGTCCAGTTTATATATACAATATATATATATATATATATATATATATATATATATATATATATATATATATATATATATATAAATATATATATATATATATATATATATATACAATATATATATATATATATATATATATATATATATATATATATATATATATATATATATATATATATATATATATATATATATTGTGTGTGTATGTATGTATATATGTGTGGGTGTGTGTGAATGTACGAATTTGAAAGTGAATCGTGCCCATGAGAAGTATATTTTGAATCCAGATAATCCCAAAAAATGGAATCCTAAGAATGAAACAGAAAAACGCTTTCATTACAAGTCCATTGGCGCTCACAGAAACCAAATATTTTCGTGTTATATTTTTAGTGGACAGAACCTATCTTCGCAATCTACATTGAATTGAAACAATTTCTAGAAAGAAATTTCGACTCATCCATATATTAACTGTGACGGTGCTCGCACAAGGCCAAGTTCTATTGAGCAAAAAACACAAAAAAAGCACAAATTACGAGCAATTACAGTAATGAACATATCCACAGTCTCTTGCATCGTAAATTTTCAGCCATGTGGAAACCTCGCTGTTAATAATCGAAATCAGGACGTTATGGAATGAAAATATGGATATATGCTGGCTCCCAGACAACACACCTTTTGAAAGTGAAAACGACATCAATGTTTGGTTTCAGTGATTCACTATGCAGGCTTCATATGACCCAAAAGAGAAAAAATCAGCCATGCTAATTTTAACACTTTTATGTGGCAGAGAACCTTGATCAGAAACACAAAAAGCGACTAACTTCGCTGCTACTCTGCAGAAGTCACCAACGTCTACATAGTTCCCGATGAAGGTAACATAAAAGACATAAAAATTTAATAAACCGGTACAACATAAATTAGTGTTACATTTACTTTGACTTTTTTCAGGACAGACACCAGAAAAATATAAATTTGGTTTATTTTTTCCAGGAGAATAAAGGCTTGAATATATATTGACAAAACTATCGGCAATTTGAAATCTGTGTGTAATGTGAACAGCATTCAGATTTTGAACAAGTGAAATTACAGTACATCATTATTAAAGAACACATCAAACTATGGAAGCATATAACACTGGCTGTTAGGAATACGACAAAATAGTCTTTCTTATCATTGAGTTAAAGTCAGGGAAACATATTACATTCGGAACGGGAAATATTTCCACAGTGGTCTACCATCTAGGACTTAATTACTGTTACTGAAAAAAGAATTTACCGTTTATTGCAATTTTTCTGGGAAATGAAGATTTAACGATGCCGCCTTTCTAAACTGAATGAACAAGTGCACCATTCATGCCTAGCGACTCCGTTAATTGCTCTAGGCACATGCTTATAGGCTTAAAGAAATCACTACACTTGCTTTAAAGAAAATGGTGTCCCTTAGGAAAGGATATAGTATCCTGATCTTGTTATCTATTCGGAATTCAAGCTGCTTTGTAAATCCGCTTATTTTCTCTTTTTTCTCTGGAGGGATCTAAAGTTCTCTTTCATAAGAAGAAGACCATTCTCTCCAGAATTCAAAAGCGAAGCCTAGTTGCAATTATTAGAGTGGTTATTATTATTCAGCCCTTGTTGAAGGAATTGCAAAATATATTTAATGTTAATTCATCAGGTCTTCTGTATTTAAATGAGCTTGTAATTGTACCATAGTTTTGCTCAGAATTAGTTTATGGAAGAAACGAATCCTGTTATCTTTTATCTTTTTTTAAATCTGATTATTTTTCTTGTATGAACCTCGCCTCCTAGAAAACAGAACTGATTAGTCCTTCCTACTGCTAGATAACTGTCTCATCCTTAAAAATATGCAGTATCGTAAACAGCTTCCCCTGATATATATATATATATATATATATATATATATATATATATATATATATATATATATATATATATATATATATATATATATATATATATATATATATATATATATATGTGTGTGTGTGTGTGTGTGTGTGTGTGTGTGTGTGTGTGTGTGTAACTGAATCACGAAAATATGGAACGTGATGGATATATAAATAAAGACAAAATCCATGAAGGAAAGAGAAACACTGGAGTGCTGCGAGGCCTTTCAACTGTCGTCCTTTACTTGGCAGATTGAAGAAATATAAAAGTAAGTTTACAAAGAAAGCTCATATAAATGACAGATGGGGATTATAAAGGAAAAAAAATATGTACCTGGAATCCAACGCAATTGAAGAATTAGAACTGCCAAAATGGAGTTAAATATTTAAGAGGTTTTACACAGGATTACGATCAACCGTTCAGAGGCAGGGACAGGACAATTAAGAGACTATACAAGGGGGTGACTGACCACCAAAAAATATTAGTACAACAAAATAATAATTTTTTTTTTTTTTAACCAATAAAAATTCTAGCAAAATGAACATTTTTACAAGTAAAATTATATTAAACATACGAACACATGGAAAATATATATGAGGTAACTAATTTGTAATTAAGTCAGTGATTTTATCTTTTAGGTAATTCTTGAAAATTTTTCTAATACAGGGGTCCAAATAATACATGCCAGGTCTAAGGTTAAAATTACTGCTGGAAGTAAGCTAGATAATAACGGACTCCAAAAGATTTCTTGAAGGGAAATCTTTCGATCTGGCAACCACTGAACTTTCAGTCCAGTTTACTTGATTAACTTGAATGAATGAATGTAGCATTGGATGTTAGTCCAGTTTTGACTGAATACTTATGTTGCTTAATACGTACATCTAAATCTTTGCTAGATTTGCCAAAATAACAAGAGTGGCAGTTCAAACTTGGAATTTTATATATTATGTTGTTGTTCTCTTTAGGGCTGTTTTTTATTATTAACATTCTTATTAGTGAGTTATTATAGGAAAAAACAAGGTCGACAATAAAAGATTCTAACAACGATTTTACGTTTTCAAAACCACACCGTGTAAGGAGATATAACCATCACCCATTCAATGAATTCAGTGCCATGATGTTAAAACGTCACACAGCAGCAGGAAAGCAGGAGGAGAAGGAAAAATTTAAAGAATCAGAAAAAGCCAGAATTTCATTCAATTATTCTATCCCGGCTAATTGGAAGGACTCGCTGCGACACGAATTTATGAAAAACTTCGTAGGACTACGGATGCCCTTACAAGGAAACTCGACAGAAAACAAAAAATTCTTATTGATAGCAGTGACTGGACTAACAGTGCACGCAATGATTGTGTTATAAATTTATCAAGTAAACAAATAAGTGAAAAAGTAGTGAGTTCACTCGGATATGATTTATCTTTCTTTATATCCAAAAGACCCTCTGCTTTAACGATTGCGTCGTCTCTATGTATATTTGAAAACTATTGTGATCTTCCTCAAAATCATGTTGACATAATTAAAGGTATTGTTTATGGAGCTGCCAATGTTAGGCATGACAGTAATTTCCCTGCTTGGTATAAGAAACGTTTGATCGGTCTTAAAAAAGACAATACAACTCACATCACAAAAGCTGATAAGTCGAATATATTGTAATTATAGATAAAGCTGACTACGTATCACGTATGCAAGCCCTGCTGGATGATGATACGACTTACAAGAAAAAAAAATCCACTTGATCAGGTCATAAAAAATTTCAACAGCTCAGTAAAAAATTCTTAAAGATAAAAAAGAACTAATTGGTTAGTTGTCAGTAAAATTTCCCTCGTTGTCTTACTTGCACGGATTAGTAAAAACGCACTAAGAAAATAATCCTATGCGGCCTACTATCAGTGCTGTTGGTTCAAGCTCATATAAACTTTCGAAATATATTACCGAGCTCTTGTCCCCGTTACTTGGAAGTGTCTCCGATTCTCCCATATATAATTGTCTAGATTTAATTGATAAACTAAACAAAATCACTTTATGCGCCAGTGATATATTCGTTAGTTTTGATGTTTGTTCTCTTTTTACTAAAGTCCCGATAGATTCTATTTTAAAGTGTCTTAGTAATGAACAAATCCATCACGAATTACCTCTACCTGTAAGTCATATTGTTTCGCTGTTTGTATTTTCCTTCTCTGTTCTGTTTCAGATGTAAATATGGTGTTAATAAGTAAATGTTGCATATAGTCCTTACATTATGTATACAAGCATTATTTATTCTTAATCGCTTTTCAGCCTGGAAAATGCATCAAGCGGTGCGAAACGTCGGCTCTTTAATAAACGGATATAAACAGAATGGCTTTCCATGAACTTTAAATTTTATAATATATATATATATATATATATATATATATATATATATATATATATATATATATATATATATATATATATATATATATATATATATATATATATATATATATATATATATATATATATATATATATATATATATATATATATATATATATATATATATATATATATATATATATATATATATATATATATATATATATATATATATATATATATATATATATATATATATATATATATATATATATATATATATATATATATATATATATATATATATATATATACATATATATATATATATATATATATATATATATATATATATATATATACAATATTATATATATATATATATAAAATATATATATATATATATACTCGGTAATGATTATATATATATTGATGGCGTATATATATATATATATATATACTGAATGGGTCCATGTCGATAGCAATATACCCGGTGATATATATATCATTTATCATATATATATATATATATATATATATATATATATATATATATATATATATATATATATATACAACATTATATATATATATCATATTGTATATAAATCATATATATGATAAAATATATATATATAATAGCTGAGTGTTCCAATATATATATACAAACTATCTGCGGAGTGGGTCATTGCCGAGGCTAAGTACAATTTCCCCGCTCACGACGGAAAAAAACAGTACAGTAGACTCGGTAATGATTTATACCTCTCTTGATGGCGTGGTGGTAACGTCCACTGGAGTCGCTGAATGGGTCCATGTCGAGGGTTCGCGTCCCGGTGATACTTATTCATTTATTACTTATATAAATTCTCCTTCGTTGATAATTCTCCATCGGAGATACTCTCGAGGTAGCGTGAATTTGATATTAAGCGACATTTGAAGCTTCATGATTGTATATAAATCACGGTGTGATAAAAAATTGCATAATAAGAGCTGAGTGTTCCAAACGTACCAACAAACTATCATGGCGGAGGTGGGTCATTGCCGAGGCTAAGTACAATTTCCCCGCTCATGATGGGAAAAAACAGTACAGCAGACTCGGTAATGATTTATACCTCTCTTGATGGTGCGGTGGTAACGCCCACTGGAGTCGCTGAATGGGTCCATGTCAAGGGTTCGCGTCCCGGTGATACTTATTCATTTATTACTTATATAAATTCTCCTTCGTTGATAATTCTCCATCGGAGATACTCTCGAGGTAGCGTGAATTTGATATTAAGCGACATTTGTAGTTTCATGATTGTATATAAATCACGGTGTGATAAAAAATTTCATAATAAGAGCTGCGTGTTCCAAACGTACCAAGGAACTATCATGGTGGAGGTGGGTCATTGCCAAGGCTAAGTACAATTTCCCCGCTCACGACGGGAAAAAACAGTACAGCAGACTCGGTAATGATTTATACCTCTCTTGATGGCGCGGTGGTAATGTCCACTGGAGTCGCTGAATGGGTCCATGTCAAGGGTTTGCGTCCCGGTGGTACTTATTCATTTATCACTTATAAAATTCCCCTTCGGTGATAATTCTCCATCTGAGAGCGTGAATTTATCTTGATATATATGAATTTATATATTATAGCGATATTTGATATATCATGATTATTATATATATATATATATATATATATATATGGTTTTTCTATAGTCTGCTGGTTACGAGGGTGGACTTAAGTTTATGGGAGATTTCCCCATTTCAGGCAACTGGAAGTCTCCTCGTACAGGTAGCGCTGGCGGTTCTACCTATTATAAAGTAAAAAAAAAAAAAAAAAAAAAAACCGAAACGAAAGGGTATAGTTCTGGAAATATCAGTTTATGTAACTGATGTTTGTTCCTCAAGTGGTGGCTAAGTTTGGTGCTGATCTTAATTTATAAACATTTGAATGTGTGTAATTGTGTGTATGTATTTATTTTTACCTGTTTTCACATATATATTCTTCTTATTTCTTTTCGGGTCGAACTGGTTCCCAGCCGCTGTTGGTTCTTGCGTACAGTCGAGTTGTTGTCTTCCTTTGCCGTTCAAGTGCTTTTTTAGTTTTCTGTAAAAGAAAGCTATTGTGCCAGCTTTGTCTGTCCGTCTGCCCTCAGATCTTAAAAACTACTGAAGCTAGAGGGCTGCAAATTGCAATGGTGAGCATCCACCCTCCAATCATCAAACATACCAAATTGCAACCGTTTAGCATTAGTGATTTTTATTTTTTTTAAGGTTAAAGGTAGCCTTAATCGTGCATCTGGCAACGATATAGGACATGCCACCACCGTGACGAGGTTAAAGATTCATGGGCGGCGACTCGTCCAGCATTATACCGATACCACCGAAAAATAGATCTGTTTTCAATGGCCTTGCTTATGCGCTGTACAGAAAACTTGATTGCGTTGAAGAAAATTTGGCGCATTTTTTTACTTCTATTTTATAATTTCATTAATGATATTGAAGGTTAGAACTGTTATAGTAAGATCATCAAAGGCTGAAACTTGGTTTTCTATTCTCGACTCTAATGATCGCTAGAATTACTGTAACGATCTTAGACAACAACGGCCAAATAAAGTTTACGAGAAAATAAAGCTTAACA
This sequence comes from Macrobrachium rosenbergii, assembly GCF_040412425.1. Classification (NCBI taxonomy): domain Eukaryota; kingdom Metazoa; phylum Arthropoda; class Malacostraca; order Decapoda; family Palaemonidae; genus Macrobrachium; species Macrobrachium rosenbergii. The sequence goes on from NC_089766.1 coordinate 35,655,425, forward strand.
GAGAATTTACACGACTGGGAAAGCAAGCTTAAGAAAATAATAAGCATTATCTTTGGCTGACCAACTCAAAAGTTATCATCTTTGCCTGTAAGACATCGGTTATTAGAACTCTTGACTAACTCTGAGAACAGCAATAATGCTTCCTACGTATTTAGAGGTTAAGCAGACTTCTTTGATGTCTCTCTAACAAATACCTAAAAGGTGATGATCTTTCAAGATGTTAGGATAATTTTTCAATATCAATAAATATTATACAGTAAAGTTCGTTTATATCGAATTCCAGGGGACTGTCGTCTGCAATTCGTTATTGGCATCATTCGTTATAAAAGGAGATACTTGAAATGATTGGATTACCTCCTTGTTTTGCTACAGAATGAAACCCAGATGATAAAATATCGATCCTCCTAAGTTTATCAAGATTTCTAATGCATTCCAATAAAAGACATTGATGGTTTAAGAACTGGATGCGTATTTTATAACAAAGTTAAAGTTATGGTTGTAGTTTTTTTTATTTAAAACATTTAAATGAGATTAAGTTGATACACAATGTACACAGTGTCCTGGATAAGTGTAATACGTGTACATTCACTACGCTTGCAGTTGTTGCGTATTAGACGTTAATAATTTTTTATTTGTGTGAAGAAACAATCTGTTGACACTGATTTCACTTGGAATAATAAGAAAGTAACACAGCATGTTAATTTGAAATTTTTAAATTACGCATTACATAAAAAAAGTAATAAGCATTTAAAATTAGCAAACAAGCACTAAGCGGTAAAAAAATAGCTTTCACTATTATTTCATGCACAAACAGTTTAAGAATTAAGCACTATTGTACCGCATAAAACATGGCCTTCTTGCGGCAAAAATTTTCATAGCTGACAAGGAAAAAATTAAGAACAAAGTAATAACAGTTCACTAGGATAACAGGTGTTTGATGTTTGTTTAACAATTAAATTATCGCTTCGTTACAACAGGTATTTTTCACCATTAAAACTGTCACAGGGAAGTAAAAAAAATAGTTTGTTGCATACCTAATTTCATAATAAAGAATTCATTACAGACCTACAATCTTAAGTTCATTTATCTGAATTGGGACCGGTGATTTCACTTTATTCGTTATAAGCCTGAATTCGTTACAAGACTGAACGTTATAAACGGACTTTGCTGCATTTCTTTTTAAAGTCTACATATGTTGAATGTATATTATCCAGTATTAAAGACCAGGTAGTATTTTTTTTACTGCTTCTTGTATTTACAGCACATTTTAACTCAATCCCTTCATAAACAATAGAGTTTAGGAACCGCGGTAATCCAACGGTAACTTGTCCCATTTTCCTTATATTTTTATTTTTAATTTATATCTATCCTCCATCTTCCTTCATGTTCTGCATTCATCTATCAAATTTACATTACCATTTATTTCCCAGTCAATCAGTTTAACATATGTGTTACCAGATCCCATCCATTCAAGTCCAAGACCTCTTTTTATATTTTCCCAAAACTCATTCTGTAAGCTAATGTTTATTGCCTCGATAATGCCATGTTTTTGTGGCGCCAATGGATACCAAAAAGAGTGCTTGTAACCCTTCTGTTGCAGTGAATAGCTGCTAATTTGTGGACTGAATGGTCATGTGGAAACAAGATCAATCAATGCTATCATCTCTGTGACTCAGGCTTTACGATAGTCCAGTGGCTTATTCCGAGACCCTACCCTACAGACTTCGCTCTACCAAGTAGCTGTGAGGCTGAGTTCCAAGTGTCATTTGAATACTTCAAGGAAATGAACATAGAATACAGAGGAACAATATCACCGAAATTTTCAGCAGCTGCAGTGCACATCACCATCTTGATTAGCTAATTTCCACGATCTAATTAAAATAGATTCAATTTGGATATAATAAATTAGGTCCTTGGGACATCTCTCACCTCCTGTTTTCAATACAAACATCATAATTAGGCGAGCGTTTGCCTTCACCCCTCCACCTTGCAACAAACTTTTTATATCTCAGTATTCATAAATATCAAAATTATTCATTTTTTTAAAACTTGCTGTTCTTAACTAAGTTTGTCTGTGTTTCTTGTTGTCTTAGCGGAAGCAATTTTACCCAAAGGTAGATGTTTCATCCAATTCAATCATTTTTATGAAATCTGCCGACATCAGCAGTGAGTTTCAGGTACGGGATTATAAGCACAAATGTCCTACGTTTGAGTATTCTTTTGAAGTTATGAAATCCTTATCACGCTTAATAGATAAAATATTCTGTCGGTTTTACCGGAAAAAGAATGAAGAACTTCTATTCCTTTGCTTAACTAGAATTTCTGCAACATATTATCCTATTTCTCGCTGTTTGTATTTCTTCCAGTTTGCTCCCTGTCAGCCAGTATGCTTGCGTGTGATGCCCATTAGATCTAGCCAGTTTTGCCGAAGAGCAAAGAGGAATTAATCTACTCAGGAAGAATCAAGAACAAAACCATCGAAGTTAATATGCTTAGCTCTGTTAATGTCATGAAGGTGGGTTTCACAAAAAATTGCTGGAAGAGGAGCTAAATATGAAACCTTGAACAATTTGGGTAAGAAGGCCTTGAAATATTGGTGAAGCGGTCTCTCTCTCTCTCTCTCTCTCTCTCAGGGCATTACAAAAGAACCTTCCCTCCCCTCCCATTCACCATCCCATCCCACTACCCTCCACCTTCCTCTTCCACTTCCCCTACATTTCCCCTCCCCTTCCCCCCTCCCTTTCCCCCTACCCTCTGCCCTTCCACTGCCCGTAGACTGTTATTCAGGGTTAGAACAGTGCTAGGTTGGTCAGCTAATACACACACACACACACACACACACACACACACACACACACACACACACACACACACACACACACACATATATATATATATATATATATATATATATATATATATATATATATATATATATATATATATATATATATATATATATATATATATATATATATATATATATATATTTCTGGTTATCATTCATTCATTCCCTTTTACTTGGCGTTAATATTTTCAGTTTTAGTATGACGATGTGGCTGGACGAAGACTTTTTTTATCATGTATATAAATTGAGACCTGGTTCGTTAAATATCTGCCCCTTGGCATAATTGTCAGAGTTGCTTGTAAGTTGAAATACCCGTAGAACGCTAACCATGGCGGAACCTTTTTTAGAACTAGAAGCACTACGAAAATGATCATTTTCAAAGTTTTAGCATTGTAAATTCGAAGAACAGCAAGAAACCCAAACTATCAGGGGAGAGAGGCTTTAAACAGCACCAATTGCGTACAGAAAATAAAGAATGACAGCATGTAATGTATTTTGGAAACTCACAAGTATTAGTAGCATAAACTGAGGGGTTTGCACCGAACATATAAACCGAAGCAATAGACACGAGGCGTTGCCTTCTGGCGGCAATTGACCACCAGCAACAGCTGAGGGTAACTATGAGAGAAATAAAAAGAAATTCGTTAACCGGTTTCAGTAGAGTTTATTTACAAACGACTAATGCATAAATATATAATATATTATAAGCAAGGGTGGCATGAAATTGTGCCAAGGTTTCAGTTTTCATACAAAAGACCTCTCGCTTCTAGTTTTCATGGGTCATTTTTAGTTTTATAGGCCTCTTCCTATCATGTATATAGTTGGCATCATTTATGCAGAAGACTCTTTGTTCATAGGACTCCATGCAGAAGCTTTTTTTTTTTCCAATTTTGCAAGCATCGTCTTTACACAAACTTAGTCCCACCTAAATAATATTGCTATCTGATAAAATAAAAAATACAACAATTGCACTTGACATGCATGATCGAAAAATATTCTGCGAATCAAGATTTTCCTCAATACTATCGGCTACTGATTCTTACTGTAAGCTCCAAACAATAACTAGTATGTAGAATACGTTTCACGATGTCAACATCTGGGTCCCATGGTCTACAATACAAAAAAAAAAAAAAAAAAAAAAAAAAGATGTATCAGATCTATTGAAAAAAGAGCAAAAAGAAAAGTGAGAAATTATTTAAAGTAACAACGGTGTAAAAAAAACAAGAAACAGAATTCCAGGATTTTTTTTTTTTTTTTTTTGAATAGGGACTTCACGTATGTTCAATAAACACAGGGTAATGCATGGTAAAGACTGACTCATTTATCGTTACTTCCCTTACATTGTAATTTTGTATAGACCTTATGTCAGGGAATAAAACCTTATACCATTATTTGTATTACTTGTATTTGATATCTTAACCTTAACTTTCTAGATATTTTTTCTGTTCCCCCCATTCTTTCCACAATTTATTCGATTTATTTAATATATTTTAGGTTAGAATATGAAATACTGCAGACGAATTTACATCACCTTTCTTTTATTATCGTGAGATATCTACTTAACGGATTTTTCTGTATCTTTTTTCACGACTTTTTCTATTTAGCTTCATGTTAAAAAGTTAAAAATTACAAACACGACTCCGGCTACGATTTCGTACAGCTTAAGAGATTTTAACATATCATCTCAGCCTAGACTACGTCTGTTATCCGAGATCAGTGGACTTTTTTAATTACTCGATGAATGTCTCCTTGCCTTCTCCCTGTTGTATTACATTTGCGCCATGTTGGCTGATTTTATTTTGGTTGTCAGTTTGCTGGGATGTATGTCGAACCTCTGATGCTCCGGTCAGGTCTTGAAACATTATGAACATACTCAAGAAAATTAAATCATAAATCACCGGCATCTCATCGCTTTGAAGTGGTGTTCATTAAATTCTTTTGGAAAACCCATGAAAGGGCCATAACTTAGGTTTTCTATGCTATTAGGTTGCAGGGGGCCACGCTGGGGCCCTCCAGGCATCCGCCGTCCAAAAGAACAAGCTTGACCTACCGCAGACCATCGCTTTTCCCCAGAAAACACAGATCAAAGACGGACTTCTAAAGCAGTGATTTCCATATATTATCAGGAACTGTCAGCCTATTATTTGTAAAACCATAACCATCTGTAAATGTAATACTTTTCAAGCTTTTGAACCATGCATGGTGGAGAATTCTCTTTATTCTGTGAGAAAACACACCTGACTGTAAAAATGCCTTTCTTGCTCTGATGTTAGATGCTATCTTTCCGTTCGTGGGAGCCCATGTCAAGTCAGAGATTTGAGACATTATATCAGTAAGTACCCGGATGCTGTCTCTTACTCATCCCACCTCTACACTGGTGACCACTGAGATGACCAACACTGCCAGCCCAACCAGCCAACAATGCTGCAGCATCATCCATCCACCTGCCTCCACTCATGACTCACAACCAAGAGGCCTGGTTTTTCAGAGCGGAGACCATCTTCAGATCCAAGAAGATCACAGTATCTTTACGAAGTGCATCTACCATGCCCCTCAACAAATTCCTGAGAAAGGTAGATGCAGTTCACTTGGCTTGGGCATCGTCAGAACCCACTCACCACCTGTAGCAGCAGCCAATACACAACCACAGCAGCAAAGTGACATAGAACCGGACAGCAAGCCAGAAGACCCAACCACTCCCACACACTGCTTTCGAAACTATGGGAAGGGGAACAAACATAAACATGGGACCGACCGAAAAACAAGAACGTCCAAAGGGCCTAAGTTTCTTCCACTGGAGGTTCGGAAGCGAAGCCCAAAAATTCGAGAATGGATGCCTGCTGT
>NC_089766.1:35661616-35666616 GCF_040412425.1 Macrobrachium rosenbergii
GCGTAAAAGATAAAATACTGTGTAAGCCCATTATGAATACTCTAGCTTACATATTCTCGTGCATGACCTGAACAGAATGTTGGTGTGTTGATTACCCGCCAGCCCCTCCTGAATCAGCTATGAAGGTCACTAACCTAATACAGGAAAACTGTCCTTATGAGTATATTGTCTCTCTCTACACGGAAAGTCTTTTCAATAATATTCTGTATGGGGAAACCATCAACATCATTCCGATTGTTTCTACGTCCCATATGGACACCCTGCTCATATCAGAAGTCATCATCAGAGATATATTGAAAGCCAGTACTACTGAGGACACCTTCCTCCTCTGTGTTGAGAAATGTAACCTGTAGGTTAATGGAATATTCAGAAAAGTTTCCACTTAATGGTCTTTTCGCCAATATTTAGAGGAATACCTTCAATAAACTGGTAGATACATTAAAGAGGAACCTGATCATTCCTGGGTCAATTCTCATTCAGGTGAACAACGAAAGTGTTATTATTTTGGCACTTTCAGCTAACAACTTATGTTGATTTATTCTTGGAAATTATTCCTAAGAAGAAATCAACATACATACATATTTCGAAATGACTGAAGGAGACATGCTCTGTTTACATTGATTTATTTTTGCATATTAACAGCTAGAAATAGAACTCAGAGAGAGAGAGAGAGAGAGAGAGAGAGAGAGAGAGAGAGAGAGAGAGAGACTAATTCCTGTAAGTGCCTCTTGCTTTCATTTTGCGAATCCAGTTTCTGGGTTTATCCATGACAGCTGTTCCTGGTCTGAAGCCTCACTCAGACGAAATGATCGCTGTTAGTCAGAAACGATCATGCAGCCACTATGCTATTTTGGTTTTAGGTAAAACCTAGACTCCATTGCAATATCCTACTTCTGTTTTATATCGTTTCTTTAAATTCCTTCAGGTAACGGGTCCGTTACAGACTCCTCGTGGTAGTATACACAGTTTCATTTTCAGTTGCACGTATGCATACATACATACATTCACGCACACACACACACACAAAAAAATAAATTATATATATATATATATATATATATATATATATATATATATATATATATATATATATATATATATATATATATATATATATATATATAATCAATCAATGCTACAAACGTCCTTTAATATCCAATTGCTCTACCTCGGAAATAATATATTTTCATATATATTTACCCACTTGCTGTCGTGGGTTAAAATGCGTCCACTGTAGTCCTGAGTTCTTGTCTTCCCCACGAGACGACGAACTTATTATCAACTAAAAATTCCCCTTCGGTGACATATATGAAAATATATTATTTCGAGGTAGAGCGAATTGGATATTAAAGGACGTTTTGTAGCTTACTGATTGAATATGAATCACGGTGATGTGATAAAAAAAGTCATATATATATATATATATATATATATATATATATATATATATATATATATATATATATATATATATATATATATATATATATATATATATATATATATATATATATATATATATATATATATATATATATATATATATATATATATATATATATATATATATATATATATATGTGTGTGTGTGTGTGTGTGTGTGTGTGTGTGTATTATCAAGAATATCCTCTCATGCGTCATCTGCAATGCAATAAGTCAAAGAAATAAGGACTAAGCAATTAATTAACCCATTTTAGTATGATTCACTGTAGGCAAATTTGCTCTAAAACTTCTCTCACCTCTGCCTTTTGGGGGGAAACCACTTTAATCTCTTTCCCTTCCAAGTGTTGTAGGAATTCTTAAATTCCAGGTGCGGACCCAATCAGAGCTAATCGCCGCCCGAGGCAGGTCAGCTGGTGGGCTGAACACGTGCAATCCGCCATCTTGTACCTGCAGCCACGCTGCCCGCACTTCCATTGGGTAGAACAATCCCAACGCCACCTAGGAAGAGGAAAAAACGTAATTCCCGGAAGCTATAAAGGGTCTTGAAGAGAGACACTCGCTCTTAGAATTGTTCATGCTGCCCCAGAGGACGGATGTCCTGTCCTTGCTCCATTGAACTGCCTATTTCTGACAGTAACCAAAGTAAATTTTGTTGTTATCTAATTCACTTGCCATCCCTCTGACTGGCTCTCATAAGAAGAGAACTTCAGCTCCGAATAACCATTTTCCATTCTTTTCGTAACGATATACTTACAGTGAGACCTGTATTGCTTTTTATATTTTGTACTGTTTAATTTGCAAAGCATTGACGAGAAGTGTAAAGTAATCGTATGATATTCGAATCACTCGAATCGAGTTCAGTCTAGGCATTTTCTATGCAATTCCTCGATTCCTTCATTACAATGCTAGTTTCGGTTGAGTAACCATAAATGTTTCGATTGCAGATTAGAAGTTATTCAGCCGTGGAACTACATATCATCTTGTGTGCGTAGTGGTCCCCACTACCTCGTTTTCAATGCCCTTTGAAGCAGGCACTCCATTGTATTTCCTCCAGCAAATTCCCCGACATTTGCTTTTATTTTAGTACACTAGAATTACGCTACTATTCTTCTGATATGTTTCCTTTGTAAATATAATTAATTAAGTTAACCGCAGTGTTTATCTAATCACTCCCCTCTTGAAGTAGGCCTTCAGCCGTATTTTATTGCTTATAATTTTAGCTGACCTCAAGGCCAGAGTCCAGATTTTTGTGGTAATTAAGGTAAGCTGCATATCATCCTAACTTGGCCACCCCAATATAAGATTTACGATAACGTATGAGAATGAGAAGCAAATGCCTTTCCTAGACATTATGGCATCATGTGATGCTATTAACTTTCATACCTCTATCTTTAGAAAAAAGAACTTTACCAACTTAGGTATGACTTTTTACAGCTTCTGTTTTTTTTCAGGTTTATGTTGAACCCCTTAAAAACACTCCTCCACAGGGCTTATTCCCTAATCTAAGGTGGTCTGACTTTCCACAAAGAAATTTAATACTAATATAACTATTTCTCTGAGAATTATTTTCCTCCCAGATTGTTTTATAAACAGTTTAATAAGTTTATCAATAATAAAATCATACCAAAAATTAGGTCTCCAACAGTCTCAGAAATTCCCTTTTATTCGAGGCCTCCTTGTATTCATGATGATTCCTTCTTTACCGGAATTAATTAACTAATGCGACAGTATTGTCCTACCATAAAAAGTCACCTCATTCCTAAAAATCATCTTATCATAGGTTACCTTTTTTAAATATAAAGATAGATTAGACCCTTTGATGGCAATGAATGCGGTGTATTTATTTTCTTGCCCCTGTGTAGTCAGGGGAAATGTATCGGTGCCTCTCGGAGGCTGCTAAAAGTTCGCGTCGATTGTGACAAAGGCGTTAGCTATTGTACTGGGGTCCAGCTGTCGAATCCAGAGTTTTCCAATATCCGACAGCATGGTAAAAAATGCAAGATAAATATTGAGTACAATCAATTGAAAGTTCTGTCGAGGGCTCGTTCTCCTCAGCAGCTGGCAATCGTCGAGTCTCTTTGTATGCAACAGGCATTCCCGAAGCTCAGCAATCAAAGAACCTCCGCCCTTCTTCTCTTAGCATGAGTTTACTCAGGACTTTTAACGTTTCTCTTTGTCACTCGTATTATTTCCTTCGGCTTGGATTGTTATACCTTTCTCCTGGCATTTTAAACTGAACATTTTGTATTTTTTTAGCATACTTTTTTAGTCCGAGTCTTATATGTTTTAATGTATATGTATGTTTATTTACAGCTTTAATAATGAGGCTACGCCTTGAAAGGTTAAAATTAAACTACAAATATATATATATATATATATATATATATATATATATATATATATATATATATATATATATATATATATATATATATAAATATATATATATATATATATATATATATATATATATATATATATATATATATATATATATATATATATATATATATATATATATATATATATATATATATATATATATATATATATATATATATATATATATATATATATATATATATATATATATATATATATATATATATATATATATATATATATATATATATATATATATATATATATATATGTGTGTGTGTGTGTGTGTGTGTGTGTGTGTGTGTGTGTGTGTGTGTGTGTTTATTATGTTATAATGTGAAACTGACTTTGTAATATCAGTCAACCCTACAAAGACATGGAGCTAGCAGCCTCATCCTAAAAGATTTGCTAAGAATTACTGGTGAGATCGAGAGATCGAGTAGATGTTTGATGTAACTGGCGTAACTGGCTTCTTTCTCCCGTGATCGATCTGTGGACTGTGTGTGTGCATGGGTGCGTGAGCGCATGCATGACATGGATGCAGGGATATTGCATTATCTAGAGCCAAAACTAATTGCACTTTCCTCCCAAATTTACTGTAGCCATCTTCTCATTAAATTAGCAAGAAAAAGGCTGAATGATCCCTCATTTTCAGCTTTTACGCTATTAAGAACAGCAATGGAGTCTTAATAGGCAATAAAGGTCACGAGCAAAATGTTCTGACTCCATTCCAGTTTTAAGCTCTCCACCAGGAGAGCGAGAGGGAGGAAGAGAAGGCTTTCTTAGTTAAGTGAGGAAACTGAGAATAAATGATGCGTCATTAAAACATTCAAATTTCATCATTAGCACATCTTATTTTATATCAGTGATGCAATTAATGGTATTCTAATGTCTATACACTCCTTCTTGTAATACTTTATTCTAGTAGAACCGTTTAATATTTCTAGAAGTTAATTGCAACTAAGCCAAATAAAAACAGAACCAACAACTTTCAATTTAGTAGTCCCTAACTGTAACCTTCCTAGAAAAATTTATTTCCTTCCTTACTTTTAGTACTCCTAATTCCTCTTACACCTACGAATAGCCAGTTTTCCTGAAAATGCTTCTCCTTATAAAGAATGGTCTGTACAAGCTTAAAAAGCCGAGGAGGAAAGAAGAGTGAGTTTGCTACAAAT